>NC_056741.1:1385470336-1385721543 GCF_019279795.1 Protopterus annectens
GCCGAAAGGTAAGATAACGTATTTTTTTTTTGCATTTAGTTTGTCTGTGGCTTTGGCACAAGACATTTGTGTAAGCCCTTTTTGTAGTATGTCAGCATCATTGGGGGACTCTGATTGCACCCAGTTTGCAGTCATCGGTGAACTTGGTAAGTCACAGGCCATTTATTTTCACCTGGACTTCTGAGAAATAGATTCCAAACAGTAGGGGGCCCAGCACAGATCCTTGTGGTGCACCACTAGTCACTGGGCTGCCGGTAGAGGTGAAATCCCCAACTGCATGTGTTCCGTCGGTGAGGCAATTGGCTATTCATCTAGTGACATATGGATTAATTCCCATCTGGGTGAGTTTTTCAATGATGCCTGAGCTTGAACAAGCAAATTAGATAGCTTGTAAAGTCCTCTAAAGCCAATTTACGAAGCTAAACTAGCATCTCTAGCTAAGGATAATCACAAGGCATTCTTTAACGATGTCAGAAATCTAAAAGGGAAGGCTCAGCTTTGTGCCGAACTAGTAGTGGACAGTATCACTCATACTGACCCTGAGGACCTCTCCAAACCTGTTAGCAGACAGATTTAGCACAAACTTCACCCCGCCCTCCCCAATGTCCCTACCAGACATAACCCAAAGAATACTGTCACCAGTCCTCTACCTAGTATCTCTAAAGAGCAGGTCATAACTGCACTCTCCATTGCCAAAAACACAGCCTGTATGGGACTGGATAGCATCCCAGGCTACCTATTAAATGGTCTAAAATACCACCTGGCACTCTCTTCAATCACAGTCGAATTGGTGGCTTTGTCCCAGCAGAGTGGAAAACAGCAGAGTAATTCCTTTGCACAAAGTGTGTCCATCATCCGTCCCTGGGAACTATAGACCTACAAGTCTAATCAGCCTCATCTGCAAGGCCATGGAGTGAATCATCATGGACCTTATCAACAATGACACAAGTGGCCTTCAAACTCTTGACCCAACCCAATTTGGCTTTAAGGGTAGATCATGCTTATTAAACCTGGTGGACTTTTTTGAGAATGTCACCAAAGCCCTGGATGAAAGTAAAACAGTGCATGCAGCCTATCTTGACTTAGCCAAGGCTTTTGACAAAATCCCCCACATACTATCAAATGAAACTTTTCCTGGGAAGCTTATCTGTAGCTAACCTATATTAGCTTGTAGAAAATGTAGGCAAAGTTCCAAACAATCCCCCACAAGTTGTCTAAAGTGAGAGGGCTGCAAGACTCTCATCCAGTTTTTACCAGCACCTGAACAGCTGCATAGAACAATCAGAACCAGCTCATATAGTGGTAAATTCACATGAAAACCTGTCTGGTAGAACTGCCATATTGAATGTGTGACAAAAGGTGGAAATAAAAGGAAACGCTTTAAGAATTTCCCTTTCCCCTTCCCTAAGACTCCATTGAAATATGCCGGGTAGGAACTTCAAATCACTATTAGTTTATTTTATTTTTTTATTTTACATTTGTTGACTGGGAAAGTCCGACTGGACACACGTCCATTTTTAGTGGAGACCCAGGGAGAAAAGCTCCATTTTAATGCATAAACAAGCTCTTAAGACATTGGAATTTACATGCAAATCAGGCAGACTAGCATTAGTAATTATCTTACAGTGTTAGTACAGGCTAATAGTCAGATGTACAGTTCAGAGGTAGTGTATTTCTTGATACATATAGAAAATTCTAGTCTAATACATATGGTACATGCAGTTTTGCAGACTTCTAGACAATGTAAGGCAGAGCATGAGCTTAGTATCACTACAGATACCAAAGTAAACTACAAATCTTTCTTTACTTATGCCAAGAAATTAAGGTATAATATCCAAAATCCACTGAGCTCATTTGTAGTAATATCACACATTGTTGTCCCAATGATAAAACCAGTATATACTCGTATTTGCCAAAAAATTAATGGCAACTTTACCCCACCTATCCAAATTGTTGTCTCCACTGTCTCTGAAAATTTAGTTTTTATTTAAGTCAGTCTGGAACAAGTCTTGGAATCCCTATCAAAGGTTAAAAATAATACTTCTGTGGGACAAGGCAACATACCAGGTTGCATTTTCATCAATGTCAAGCATACAATGTCAAAGCATCTACTTAACTATTTAGCCTTAGCCTGTCCACAAGGGGCATGCCTTATGCCTAGAGTATAGCCACTGTGGCTCTCCTACACAACGACAGCCCCTCTACATACCCAGATAATAACAGACCCATCATTATCATCAGCCTCATTTGCAAAGCCATGGAATGTATTGCAGCAAAACTCATTTGTGTGTAGATAGGCAACATAAGTGACTAGATCCTAATAATTTTGGCTTTTGAAAGGCTGGCTCTTTTCTCTGGACCTAGTAAACTTCTTTAAGTGGTTATATAGGCCGTGGACATTTTCACTCATTACAAACTGTCTGTCTCAGCCTTGTCAGGGGCTTTTAACACTGTCCCCCATTTTGGTATTATTGAAAAATTAAACTTTATGTAAATCCCAAAGTTGCCCATTGGATCCATATTGGCTGTCCATCAGATCCCAAATTGTGAAAGTTGCTTTTACCATCTTTGAATGTGAAATAGTGACTGTTGGGGTACCACAGGGTTCAGTGCTAGGCCCCCTCATGTTTGGAATTTATTTTGTAGACATGCAAGCCAGTATTCATGAAAGTGTGGTTGTGCAAGTTTGCCGATTATTGATTGAATGCTAGGCACTGTTATCTACTCATTCACTGATACTGAATAGCCTCAGCAAGGAATGGAATATGCACGTACCTGGTATATCAACAACAGTCTCAAATTAAATGCAAAAAAGTACCAAGTAGTAACACTCAGCAAAAAAGCTACTCCCACCTCATACATTACAAATGCTACTCATTTTCAGACAGATACGGTCATAAGACACCTGGTTGCTTATGTGGACAACTCTGTCATTTGATCATCATGTTACCAGTATAGTCAGGAAATTCTTCCATATGGTTCAGTGACTTTCCAAGGGTGTATCCTCAAGATCTAAGGAAGTCATCTTTCTGCGGTACTGGTTCCTTATCAGACCCATCAGTGAATACAGTACACCATTTGATGTGTACAGATACAAGCATTTTGCCAAACTGGAAATACCCCAGGGCTTTCTAACCAAAAAAATAAAAAAAAAATATTTCCAATAGCTGTCCTGATACATTAACATAATTCTTTATTCTCGGTAACCTAGCTGCTGCTCCTAGGTGGCTTGTGGCCTGCTTTTCAATCAATGAAAGATCCAATTTTATTTGACGACCTACAAATACCCACTCTAGAAACCTAAATCTACAGCAAGAAATAAACAGGACTAATGCAGGGTAGGTCTCTAACTGAACATATTCACAATTTGTGGAATAAGTAGCAGCGACAAGGTCATGCATAGAGTATTACTTTGGCTACTTTTAAGGCTATTCTTGATGATTGGCTGGATAGACTCGTATTAATTGCTTGTAAAAAGGTATCAAAAACTTTTAAGTGTGTCTGTGGTTAGGCATCTTACATTACCCACTATCACTTGTCTAATATTGTTCCTACTTTCATTTTGTCTATTTGCATTGAGGTCAGGACGTGCTTATGATCTTTCTGCAGCTACTAATCCTGTTGCTTGCTTGTTTTAAGTTTCTTGCTTGCTTTCATTATGCACAGCAAACAGGCTTTCACTCTGAGCCCTTGGAAGTATATTTATGTGCCAGTTTTTCTTTGTTTTCCTTTTTCTTTTAAACAAAAAACTTTGTTAAATGTTCATGTATGACAGAGGCAGTCTTACATTTATATAAATGAAAATAAACCATAACAGCACAATCTGACTTGAAAACATTATACCATATAAACTGTGCCAGCACAACTGTAGCTGTAAACATTATACATTACTTTTAATATATAGTCATTGTCAGTCAACCATCACCTAGCTCATTCAACTCCTGCCTTCTTTTAAACCTCATTCCTTCTCTGCATGTATTGATCCCACATTTCCCATTTTTTCGTATGTAATTTACTCCTACCCTTTTCCAAAGATCACAGTTCTAGTTATTTTATCTCTGTTACTGTCTTCTTTATTTCTGGTAGAGTTGGTTTAGATTTTGATTTCCATTTTATAGTAATTACTTTTTTGGCAGCCATCATAATTAGATTCAGTAAGATCTTACTATATCTAGGCAATTCCGGTTCTGTATCTTAGCTCAAAAAAAAAATAATTTCCCTAGTCACTCCAACTTGCTTACCCAGCATCTCCACTAGTGCAGACTGAAGGGAATCTTTAAAGTCCGCCAACTCATTACACTTCCAGAAAATATGTTCACAGTTACCTTTTCTTCACCATCATACCTCCAACATTTGTTGTCTACCTGAGGAAAAATTCTTTGGATCCTGCTTGGGGTATACAAATACTTATGTAAACACTTCCAGGCAAAGATCCTACATCTTCTAGATTTTGTTGCATATTTGGTAGACATACATATATCCCTCCATTGTTTCTTTGTGAATTGCTTATCCAGTCTCTCTTCCCAATCTTTCCTAACCTCATCTGATTGATTCTTATAGTTATGCAATAGTTTATATGCTGTGCTAATTATTATTCCTTTCTTAATGGCAACTTCTGTTCTAGATTCTACCAAAAACTCTACCAGTGCTGGTCTTTCATTTAGATCTCCCCTATTTCTTTGACTTTGCCTATACTGTGATATCAATCCTCTATATGGAAGGCAGTCACTAACCTGCAGTCCAAACAAGTTCTTGGAGTCTTCCCATTCTATTACCTTTCCCTCTCTAGTTATTTGCTCCCGATACCTTGGTTCCTTTGCCAGTTTTCTCCAATATATTTCCGCCCCTCTTAACTGTTGTCTGTATTCTTAATTGCAGTCATCCCTATCGGCAGAATCTTCTTTCTTCATTCCTGTATTGCCTTAGTTCTTAGAATACCTTCTGCTACTTCGAATATAATATTCTGTATGATTGTTATTGTTTTCCTTAAAGGTCTGCATCCAAAAATTCCAGTCTGTCCCTGTTACTTCAGCTTCCCCCCTTTTCACATCTCTGTCCATTTTGAATTATGTATTTTGCTTGTGATATGTATAGGAGCTTTAACTGTGTTGATCTGAAATACCCCTTCAACTCCCATAATCTCAGTCTGCCCTGTTGTGCTGGAAGAATAAGCTTATCTCGCCTGACTCTTGCTGTCTTCCCCTCCCATATAAAATCCTTCAGCTCTTTATTGATTACTATCCACTTCTCCTCCTCTGGTTGATAAAAAATATGCCTGACCTGTGTATAAAACTAAAGGGACTAAAAACATTTTAACTGCTTGTGTCTTACTATCGATATCCATATAACATAGCTTCCATTTCCTCAGTTTTTGTATTATCTTTTGTCTCTTCCCACGTATCCTTAGCTGCCACACCGGTGGTATGTTTAATCCATACTCCTAAGTACTTCATTCTCTAATGTCACCATAAGTATAGATATTGACGAACCAATTTGTATGTGGGTACATAGTTTACCGCTGTTGCTTTTGTTTTAGCTTCATTAATTTTGTATGTAGAAAAGGTATGAAACTATCTCAGTATGTTCCACAGCACTGTAATGTCCCTTTCTGGTTTTGTCAGGTATAAAATAATGTCATCTGCAAATAGAGCCAGCATTTCTTGACTACCATACCAACCATATCCTTGAATTTCTGAGTCCTTTACTTTCTTTGCCAGTGGTTCTACATATAATGCAAATAACAAACGAGGGAGATAAGACACACCTGTCTGGTTCCTCTGCTCAAGCAGAGATGATCAGAGAGGACCCCGCCCACTTTAATTTTCATCTCCGATCCCTCATATATCCTCCTAATCAACCATATAATTTTATCATGGAATGCAAATAATGAAAATGCTTCCATTCCTCTGCTCATAAAGTCCCAGCTTACTCTGTCAAATGCTTTCTCTACATCAAGACCTACCAACAACAGTGGTATTTTCTTATAATCTGCTTCCCTCTGGATCATCACTGTACTGTTAACATTGTCAAATGTCTGCCTCCCCTCCACAAAACCATATTGATCCATATCTATCAATTTTGGCATTACTTTTTCTATTCTTTTAGCTGTTATAGACATAAACACTTTCTGATCATGATTTAGTATTGAAATGAGCGTGTGCAAAACTGGATCTGATGGGTCTTTACCCTATTTAGGTATTGCAGCTATTACCGCTTTCTTCTGGGTTGCTGGCAATACTGTTAAACAAAACCTTCCAGATCTTTATCAGTTCTCATTTTTCTTTTCTTGACATTGCAGCAACTAACACTTAAACCTTTAAAGTATGTTACTGGTAAGGAGCATGGTTGACTTGTTTGAACTTTGAGCATTCAACCTTAGCACGGGGGGTAAGATAAGAACATTACTACATGAGGGCTGTATTTTCTTTTAATAGATGTGCTAAGTGAAGCCTTTACATATTTTGCTAAAGTTGGTGCTTTGATTGAGTAATGGTTGTTTATGGGGTATTATTTTTTTCCTTGTATATTTTAGGAGATGTTTATGTTCCTGAAGTTATTGCTTCTTAGAGCTTAATGTTTTAATTATGTGAAAATTGAGCTGAGTTTCAGAACTTCAACTTTGTAGTCTTGCAGATGCTATACAGTTAGTTGTATACTCAGCTTTTATTATAATGTTTCTTCGTTTTTTTTTTTTTTGGTACAGTCAAAAAACTTCTTTTATGTAGGAAAAATTGCAAGATAGAAAACTTAAGGTATCTTTGGAAACTTTTATCATCATCTTTTAGAAGAGAGGCTAGATAGGGTAGTCTGCTTGCAAAAAACTTTGAATTTCTACAGTTGATTTGAAGAGAATTGCTTTATTCAGTTATGCATCCTTTTTACGGACTTAAAACACTGACTTTGAACTTGCATCTCATTTATTTATAGCCTGATGGTAGCATGAACCTGGACAGTGATGAAGGGGAGGAGCCGTCTCCTGAAGCTCTGGTCCGTTACCTGTCAATGAGGAGACACACTGTTGGTGTTGCTGACCCACGGTAGGTGTGCATAGTACAGTCTTTTTCTGCTGTAAGATGTTAATGTTTAATAGTAGCTCACTCTGGGCTATAAGCTCTGCCAAGGAATAAACCTGGAGCTTGCATATGAAACCTTTCACTCTGTATTTATTTAATGCAGAATGGAGACTGATTTTTAAAGTAATTCGTATTTGTTTAGAATGTACCAGTCAGTGGTAACGTATTCCATTTTCCTAGCCTTTGATGGAAGGAAAACATTTTCTAGTCTTTGTCTTTATACTAAGTGGCAATGTCTTGTGTGCAAGTACAGAGATTTGCTAGAATAACCTCATGTCAATTAACATGTGACAAGGGAATGGTTAAGGAGAAGTGAATTAAAACCAAAAAAATGAAAGGTTAATAATGACAGCCTAGGATAGTGGAACTGTGTACGTATTCATTTACAAAGTCCATTTAACGTGGGAGAAACAGACAAATGCAGGTGCTGTAAAACAGAGCTGGAAACGGTTGCACATCTTGTTGCTAGGTGTTATACACTCATGGCAGGGAACCTGTATCTCAGAGGCACAATAATGTGGACTGTTGCATTGGGAATTTTGCAAATACTACAATATTGAAGTAGCTGAGAAACATTGAAATCATGAGCCTTGAACATTGAAAGCATTATAGAGAATGATGTTTATATCACATGGGATCATCAGTTACCAGCAGTTTAGAAAACAGATGTGTGAAAACTAGTTATAGTAGCCCAAGAAAAAAAAAACAAAAGTAACATTAATCTGTGAAATTGCTTCACCTAGTAATTAGTGTCTTATATACAGAGACAGTCATAAAATACCAGGATTTGCAGGCAGTACTGAGAGCAATGTGGGAGAAGGATACCCAGACAGTTACAGTAGTAGTAGGAGCGAAGGGTCTCATAAAAAAGAATTTACACTTAAATTTAGATATCCTTCCATTGCATGTAACTCAATATCAATTTCAGCAGAAGGCAGATGTTCTTCATGTTTCACTGTTGCAGTCATTACTTGTGGGTTATCCCTGCTGGATAGCCCTCGACCGGCCTGAATACCAGAGTAAGGGATTTCCCTCCTGCATCGGCTGTCCTGAGACTGTGGCTGATGTCAAGTCATCAGGGCTATAAAGGGTGGCAGCCGATGCCATTACATCAGTCTCTCTTGCCGTGGAGCCCAAAGCAGAAGCAGTTTTGCGAGTGCGTCTGTTGGCTGTTGCCAGAGTGAGGAAAGCCGTCTAAAGCCAAGTATCCTGTTGGGGAACATTTTCTTGCTTTTAACCGATGTCAGAGAAAGTCAACAATTGTCTCAGTTGTGGAAAGCAGATCACAAACTGAGACTTCCATTCTCTCTGCATCACTTGTTTAGGTCCAGACCACAATGTCCCCGAGTGTCGGTTGTGTTTAATGCTAGAACCATAAGAAGATGATCTGAAATTGTAGTGAGACATTTTAGTGAGTCTTTTTCTCAATACGATATGGCGTCAGTCTCTAAACCGGCTACTGACTTACCTAGAAAAAAGAAAGACAAGGTTAAAGATAAGCTTGTAAAAGTTAGGCCCTCTGACAACTCAGGTCAAAAGTCTGGTATTTTTCAACACAGTGCTACAGCTGAACTCAGTGAGGCGCCTTTGCAGCCCCTGACGCCAGCCGAGGAACCATCACAGGCCTCTACCGAGACCCATTTGGAGTCCGGTACACTGCCAGATCCACCTCCCCTGCCAGTATGTCGCCTCATTCTCACAAGTTCGGGTCCGCAGCCACTTTGCAGGCACCGGCTTCTGCTGAGACACCTCCAACAACCAAAGCTAGGCTCAGATCGACGACAATGCTGCCGGTTAAACTCACTTAGTATAAGTCTACCGACAAATACAGGCCCAAGCCTAAGACTACCCCCAAAAAGGTCCCTCCCCAAGGACCCAGCCTGCCCCTCAGTTGCAGCAACTGCTCAGAATGGCAGAAGACTTGATGACGCTTATTAGGGGAAGCCAGCCCCACCCTTCCACCCCAGCCAAAAGAAAAAGGGACACCTCCCCTGAGGTCTTCATTGACCAGGAATTAGAAGAATCTGTCTTTGAAGAGTCAGACATGGAAGACCAGCCCTTTGCAGCATTTGAGGACTCTGATGCTGATGACCCCATTCCATCTGCCCCCCCCCCCCAAGGATCTTTCTTTTGGGGCAACCCTAAATTCCCTCAGAGAACTCTTTCAGTGGGAGGCCCAGGATTACCCTCAGTCTAAGAAGAGACTGAGAGAGTTCCTTGACCTGCCTCAGCATAAACCTTTGGCCATTCTGCCTATCCTGGATGTAGTAGAGGATATTTTACTGGAATCTGCCCTTTCACCAATTCTCTCCCCCCCAGCACCCTGGAAACCAGACAGATATTAAAGGGTGCAAGACCCCCACAATTATCTTTTCAAAAACCCGACTGCAGATCCTGAAGTCATTACTCAAGGCCCTAAGGGAGCTAGGGCAAGCTCATCTAAGAATCCCAGCTGACAAAGAAAGCAGAGCCTTTCTTTAGCTATAAGAAGCCTTAAATTGTCAATTTCATATGGTGAAATTCCTGCAGTGTGTTCTTGAACTGATTAAACAGAAGTTATCTTCCATTCCTGACAATAGTACTACCAGAGAATTAACAGACCTCATACAGTCTAGCTCTCAGGTAGCTAAACACTTCTTGCATTGTGGTTTTGATGCCTTAGAAGCTTCTACTAGGGCTGCAGTCACAGGCTCAGTAATCAGAAGGCATGCCTGGTTAAGAGAGCAGCCTTTGCCTGACCAGGTAAAATCCAAACTGCTGGATGCCCCTCTAGATAAAGACCAGTTGTTTGAACCTAAAACGGAAGAGGTCATTCAGAAAATGGAGGACAAAGCCAAGTCAATGCAAACAGTCAAGGACTTCTTGCAGGTGCAACCTTCCAGCTTCAGCAGAAACGTCCTCACTAAACACTGGTCCTTTCCCTCTCAGACTAAACCAGTCCAGAGAAAGGGATGCAGAGACAGAACCCCTAGTCATCAGTCCCATAGCCAACAAAGACCCAGGCAGTGGTCCACTGCTGGTCCTAGGCAAGGGAGTTTTAAACCAACTCCCTTCTCTAAGGACTCAGTGACTCTCTCCCCTCACCTCTGCCCCTCATGTCACCAAGCAGGCTAGGAGGAAAACTTTCCCTCTTCCTAGGAAACTGGCAGGCCATCACCACAAATCTATGGGTCCTGAAAATTATTACCAGCGGGTACCAATTCAAAGAAAAGCAAAAAGGGTCAGGTTGTCCAGACGTCCCTGCAAATCAGAGGACAGAAGCTATTCATCAGATCAGAATGCTTTGTGCCCAGGGTGCTGTCAGACCTGTACCAAAGGAACAGATCGGAAAATTATTTTATTCAAGACTGTTCCTGGTTCCCAGAAAAGAGGGCACCTGGTGCCCCATCCTAGACCTTTCCACCCTGAATCTGTCCCTCCTGGTTCCAAAATTCAAGATGCTAACTCTGTAAAAACTACTACCTCTGCTCCTGTCATGGGCCTGGTTAGTGACTCTAGATCTGATGGATGCCTACCTGCATATCCCTATCAGACAGTCAAGCAGGAGTTACCTAAGGTTCAGAGCAGGGTCCCAACACTTACAGTTCTCTACTCTGCCCCTTGGCTTATCCACTGCTCTCAGAGTCTTTACCGAGTGTCTGGCTCCAGTCATTGCATTTTGCAGACAGAAGGGCATACACATTTACCCCTCTCTCGACGATTGCCTCATACAGGCAGAAACCAAGGAAAAACTCCTACAGGACCTCTCCTTTGTGTAGACCCCACTAACCTCACCGGGATTTACCACCAACCTGGAGAAGTCCCATCTACAGCCCACACTAAGGATAACCTTCCTGGGCACCCTTCTAGACACCTCAGCACAAATGGCCTTCCTCCTCCCACAGAAGCAGGCCTTTCTACAGTCTTACTTCATGCAGCTGGCACACAAAACCCACCTCACTGCCAGAAAAATCCTGCAAGCTCTGGGATGCATGGCCTCCTCCATCCTGCTGGTACCCCTTGCCAGCTCCACATGAGAAAATTGCAATGGTACCTAAGGAACCTCTGGTGCCAACACTCCCAATCACTGGAACACCAACTCCCCCTGATTCCTTGTCTAGGGAAGGAGTTCCTATGGTGGGCCGAGGCTTGCACTCTGAACAAGGGCCTTCCCTTCGTCTTTCAGCCACACAACCAAACCATAACCACAGACGCCTCAGACATTGCCTGGGGAGCTCACAAAAGAACACTGCGAACTCGGGCCTTTTGGGAACAGGAAGTTCAAGGTCTCCATATCAGCCTGAAAGAAATGCTAGCAATACACAGAGCTATCCTAACCTTCCAAGAACATCTGTCACCAGGAGTCCTCTTAATCAAGACAGACAACACTACTGTCATGTGGTACATCAACAAGCAAGGAGACATCCATTCCTACCCCCCTGTGTCACTTAACTATGAAAATCTGTCAGTAAGCCTTAAATCTGGGACTGCATCTGATAGCACAATACCTTCCAGGGAAACAAAACACTCTGGCAGGCCAATTAAGCAGGCAACTCCTGGATCTCCATGAATGGCAGTTGCACAGGGAGACCTTCCTAAAGATCAGTCAAATATGGGGGAAACCAGACATAGACCATTTGCAAGCTACCAGAACCATCAACTGACCAAATTCTGCTCAAGAGAGTTTCACCCAGAAGCTTGGATGGTGGATGCCATCTCCTTCTCTGGGGCAGCCTGTTTGTGTACACCCCCCTACTATCTCTAATACCCAGGGTGCTGATCAAGATCAGAGAGGAAGGACCAAGGGCTATCCTAATTGTACAAGACTGGCTGGGGCAGCACTGGTACCCCATGCTTCTCAGTGTGAGCGTGCACCCTCCCATCCCCCCCACCACAGACCTTCTCACACAACAGAGAGGGAAGTTACTGCACCCAGGCCTGGCCACATTCAAGTTAACCGCATGGTTGATTCCTCAAAGGGCAGATAACACTTCAGTCCTCAGAAAACAAGTGTTAGACATTATTAAGGAGGCCCATAGATGCAGCACCAGAAAATCTTATTCCACAAAATGGAAAAAGTTCACCTGCTGGTTCAACAGCAGAGGTGAATACAGCACCAATGCCTCTTTACCACTGGTTCTGGATTACCTGGCAGAGCTTCTAGAAAAGGGGTTGTCTTACTCTCCTCTATCAAGACTCATGCTTCAGCTATCTCAGCCTATGTCCAGGCGGAGCAGCCCTTGTTCTCTCAGCATCTGTTAAAACAGTTCCTCAGAGGTGTGGCTCACATCAGACCACCTAGAAGGCCACTTGCACCAGTTTGGGATCTAAATTTTATTTTGGAAAAGTTGACTTTACCCACTTTTGTACCAGCATCCTCCGCAGATCTCAAGTTACCTCTCTTGCTAGCTATCACTTCTGCCAGGAGGGCATCTGAGCTCCAGGCCCTCATGGCCACTGAGCCCTTCATCATTTTCCACACAGACAGGGTCTCCCTGAGAACCAACCCCTCCTTTATGCCTAAGGTGGTCTTTGATAGAACCCCCAACCAGACCATTCACCTATGTACTTTCTTCCAAAACCTACCGATAAAGGAGAAAGAATTCTGCATTGCTTAGACCTACACAGACAGTTGAGATTTTACCTTGACAGGACCAAATCAGTCAGAAAAACTGACCAGCTACTGGTTGTGTTCACCCCTGGGGCAGAGGGGAAACCCATTACAAAGCAGACCATTTCCAAATGGATCTCAAATTGCATACATTTCTGCTATGCCTTCCATGGAAAAAGTCCTCCTAAATCCATCAGATCTCATTCCACTACAGCAGCCTCTACTTCCACGGCCTTCAGAAGGAGGGGTTCCTACCAAGAATATTCTGGAGGCTGCTACAAAGACATCTATCCGCACTTTCACTAAGCACGACCAGCTGACTACAGTCTCCAAAACCAGGGCAGAATTTGCATCTGGAATCCTGCAGGGCATGCTAGCATGTCCATAACTTGTATAGCATGCCTCCACCCACTCTCTCAGCTTTGGGAGTCTTTCCACAAGTGATGACTGCAACAGTGAAACACGAAGAACATAATACAGTTGTGTACACTTACCATAAATGTAGATGTTCAAGTGTATTCACTGTTGCAGTCCTGTTTAACTCCCACCTTCCCCTGTATTTCTATATTCTCTTAGGGGCTCCTGACTACTGGGGGGCAAGAAAAACTGATGTAATGGCGTCAGCTGCCACCCTTTATAGTCTTGACGATGGCGTCAGCCACAGTCTCGGGAAGCCCGACGCAGGAGGCCAATCCTTTAGTCTGGTATTCAGGCCAGCCAAGGGCTACCCAGTAGGGATAACCCACAAGTGATGCAACAGTGAATACAATCGAACATCTACATTTATGGTAAGTGTACACTACTGTACTTTCTGATCACATTGCGGGTGCCTCAAGTAGCACTTTTGGCTAACATCAAAGATTGAAACACTACTAATTTCATGAACTTTAATCGTACCCATGAGTAAGGAATGGAGTCCATTTCCATTATGGTATTATAAACCCAACGGACTTGGAGAAATTAATAGTGAGAAACCAAATAAATATGTTTAGAAGCATTTTGTTCGTTCAGACTGTGCTGGGAGTGGATTTCTTTAATGGTCATTATTAGAAAGATATATGGGATATATCTTGCAAAGCATCAACCCCAGCCAGTCTGCTTCCAAATTATTAAGGCACCTTTCATGCACGCCAGACACTGTACAGCTTGAGGAAAGCAGTATAAATATTATGAGCAGAGCACCAAAACCTTGGAACTTTCTTGCCTCTGACAGTCTGCTAGTATTTTTCCAAGGTTGGGTAGATAAGTACCCCATTAAAGATTATCTTCCGCAACTTTATATACTTTGCACATAAAGTCTCTGCTTTCTGTGGAAATGTTGTGCTTACTGGCATTTAATTTTACTGATGTTCATCGTGTTACCCTGCTGCAGTCATCACACTTGGGTATCCTGTCGTCAGGTGGTCCCGCAGTCGGCCGGAATTCCAAAGTCTTGGTCCGGCGTCAGTTGCTGTCACTTCTTCCCTGACGTCAGTGCACCAGGGGTATATATAATGCATCCAACGCCATTTTCTTCAGTCTTTCTTGCCGCGCGGTGCCCGAAGCAGAAGCAGTTCGCAAGTACCGGCCGGCCGACTCCTGAGATTTTCAAAGTCAAATTTCAGATCCGAAGTCTTCAGTAAAGCTAAGTACCCCGTTGGGGAAACTTTTCTTGCCTCAGACCGATGTCAGAAAAAGTTAACAATTGTATTTCTTGTGGGAAGCAAATACCTCATAAGGATTTTCATTCTTACTGCATACCTTGCCTAGGCCCAGACCACGACGTCACTGGTTGTCGTTTTTGTGCTAGGTTTAATAAGCGTACTATAAAAAGACACTTTGATTTCGCACGACACTACTTCGGTAGAAAATTTAACTACACTATGCCGTCGGAGCAACCGACTACCGGCGTGCACAAAAAACGCAAGGATAAGGACAGGCAGCGTAGACCCAAGCCAGACTCCGAGGCCTCGGCTGGTCCAGTGTCCGGTTCACCGGTCTTCAGTGAGGCTCCGACGCAGACCCTGACCACCGCAGATCTGGAACCCGAGACCGCTTCGGAGCATTTGGTGCAGAGTACTAAGCCGACGCAGACATTTTGTCTAGCCCCTACCGACGACACTGCTGAAAAAGATGTCAGTGCTACAGAAACACCTTCGGTTTCTGAAGGCGTCTTCAGACCGACGATGCTCACCTTTAAAACGTATCCTAAGATCAAGACTCCTATTAAACCTAAAAAGACTGCACTTCAGTCTCCAGTTCAAGGCCCCATGCCTAAGAAACAGATGCTCAAAATGGCTGAAGACTTGATCTCTTTAATCAGGGGTTCCCAACCCCCACCCGACAAAAGGCCTAGACAAGAGGAAGATTATGCCTCCTCTGAACAAGTGTCTATTTCCTCAGGCTCCTCTGAGGACCAAGATTACTCCTTCTCCCCTTATGAAGATTCTGATGCTGAGGATTCTATTCCCTCAGCTTCTCCTCCTGAAGACTACTCATTTGGGGAAACTTTACACACTATGAAGGAACATTTTCACTGGGAAGGTCAGGACTAGTCTGACTCAAAGAAAAGGCTCAGAGAGTTTCTTTTACTCCCCCAGCACAGACCACTTGCCATCCCCCCCCCCGTTTTAGACATTGTGGATGATGTTTACTTAGAATCCAGTTTGAACCCAGATTCTCTACCTCCTGCTCCAGCCAAACCTGACAAATACTATAGAGTGCCTGATTCCCACAAATTTCTTTATAAAAGCCATGTTGCTGATCCAGAGACTATCTCCCAGGGTCCTAAAGGGGCTAAGGCTTCTATTGCAAAAAATCCTGTACCCTCTGAAAGGGACTCCAGAGCACTAGACAGGTGGGGGAAAAAGGTTTACACTTAAGCCACTCTAGCTATGAGGGCACTAAATTGCCAATTTCACATGCTAAAATATCAGCAATTTCTAATGTTTTAGTTAAGACAAAAAATAAGCACACTCCCTCAACAGTCTGAATTGAAAGAAATGCAGGATCTGTTGCATGCAACTGAACAGGTGGGCAAACATACTTTACAATGTGGGTTTGATTCTTTGGAGGCTTCCTGCAGAGCAGCTGTCACTGGGTCTGTTATATGTAGGCATGCTTGGTTAAAGGAACAAACTCTGCCTGATCATGTTAAAGCAAAGCTTCTAGATGCTCCCTTACAGCAGGATGTTCTTTTTGGAGTTAAAGCAGAAGTTGTCTTAAAGAAAATGGAGGATAAGGCAAAATGTATGCAGACAGTCAAAGATTTCCTACAGGTATAGCCCCCTCTCTTCAGCAGAAATTGGCCAACAAAAAATTGGTCCTTTCCAGCTACTGACAGACCACAGAGGGGTAAATACAGATGTCCAGGAGGCAGAGGATAACCACAAGCCCAGTACAAACCTCGACAATGGGGCACTGCAACACAGAAGGGAGGAGAAGACAGGTCCCAAACTACCAGAAGGCAAACTCAATGACTTGCACCTCATCTGGCCAAGCAACACTCTCTTGGCAGCCCCCTTGGGAGGAAAACTCGCACTTTTCAGACAACTGGCACATTGTCACAAAGGACAAATGGGTCCTAGACATAATTTCACGAGGATACAGATTCCATTTTCACACTTTGCCAGTGAAAAGAGGAATGCCAAACCTGCCACAAAATCAATGGGCAGAGGCACAAAAACAAATTACAGCTCTCATGGACATGAGAGCCATTCAACTGGTACCTACTCAAGAGCAAGGCCAAGGATTTTACTCAAGACTCTTTCTAGTTCCCAGAAAGTACAATGCCTGGAGACCAATTCTGGACCTTTCAATTCTAAACACCTTCTTACAAGTACCCAAATTCAAGATGCTAACACTACAGCAGCTTCTTCCCATGTTGGGCAAGAAAGCATGGCTAGTAACGTTGGACCTCAAGGAGGCATACCTGCATGTCCCTATCAGACAAAGTTGCAGAAGATACCTCAGTTTCATTGCAGGTTCAACCCATTACCAATTCTCTGCACTGCCCTTTGGCTTATCTACTGCACCCAGGGTCTTCACAAAATGCCTGGCACCAGTAATTGCATACTGCAGACAAAGAGGAATTCAAATATACCCATACCTGGACGACTGCCTCATCAAAGCAGAAAGCAAGGACATCCTCTTACAACATCTGGCTTTTGTAAAACATCTTCTAAGTTGCCTGGGGTACACAGTAAACGAAAAGAAATCAAAACTAGTACCCTCACAAAATATGACATTCCTGGGTGCCAGCTTGAATACAACGGGCCCAGAAGGCTTATCTGACGCCAGACAAACAACTACAACTGACTCAATATTTCAAAACAATGCAAGAAAAATTCTGCAGGCCTTGGGATTCATGGCATCTTGCATACTACTAATACCATTTGCAAAGCTGCATATGAGGAAATTACAGTGGTACCTAAAAAGCATATGGTCTCAACACAGCCACAGCTTGGACACAATGATATCTCTCATTCCCTGCCTACAACAGGAGTTTCTATGGTGGTCACAGGCATGTCACCTCAACAAGGGTCTTGCCCCCAGCCAGGCAAACTATAACAACAGATGCATCGGACTACGCCTGGGGGGCACACACATGGCAGGACAGTGCGTTCAAGGTGTATGGAGTGTAGATCAAAGGAATCTGCACATCAATCAAAAAGAGATGCTAGCTGTACAGAATGCCCTGACAGCCTTCAAGAATCTATTACATCCAGGACAACTTACAATAAGGATGGACAACGCGACAGTAATGTGGTACATAAACAAACAAGGGGGGTGCACACTCCTACCCTCTATGCAGGCAAGCAATGACCTTGTGGAACACAGCTCTTGCTTACCAAGTTCAGTTACAAGCTCAATTCCTGCCAGGAAAAAAGAACACATTGGCAGACGACCTCAGCAGAAACATCATGGATCCCCATGAGTGGAAACTGGATCCACAAGTATTTGCAATGATAACTCAAAAATGGGGCCTTCCAGACATAGAACTGTTTGCCAGTCCTCAAAACTATCAACTAACAAAATTTTGTACAAGGACACTGCACCATCAAGCTTGGAAAGTGGACGCACTCTCATTCAGTTGGAAAAACCTGACAGTATATGCCTTCCCTCATAGGTTCATACTAGGCTGTCTGTCCTAGGGCATTCATAAGCCTAGCCAGAGTATGTTTGGCTTTTGCCACCCATTTTAAATTAATTTTGCTATGCCCTTTTTCGAGGTTAGTATACTGTGCCTCTGTCTAACAGTGACACAGAAGTGATACCTGGGGTAAACCTACGATCTCCCATCCACTCATCAAGATTCCTCTTGAAGAGAGTCAATGAGGGACTCTACCTAACCTGGACTGGGATTTTATTCCAGAGTGAAGGGAGCCTCTGGGTTATGAATCTGTCCCTCCAGCATGTCCTATTTATTTCAGTGCTGAGGTTCAAGTCTCTCGAGTGTGTAGCTCGATGGGATTTGGATTTTTTGAGGAGCAGCATGTCCCTTAATTCCGGGTTGGACATGGCTTTAAACGTCAGGCACAGGTCGCCTCTGAGCAGGCGGTATGCCACTGAGTAGAGCTGGAGTTTCTTTAACTGGGCAGCATATGGCATCTGTTTGAGCCCTTTGATCCTCTTGGAGAGGTACTTTTGGGGTCTTTCCAGTTGCTGCAGGTGTTTGGTAAGGTACATCCCAAAAGAGGCATTGTACTCTATTATGGGCCTGATGAGGGATGAGTAAAGAGGCACGATGACCTCCCCTAATCTAGATGTGAATCCCTTCATGATTAGGTGGGCTATATAAAATGTTTTTCTAACCACTTTTGCCACATGGTTGTCAAATGAGAGATTGCTATCAACTTGGGTCCCCAGGTCTCTAATTACTTCTTCTGTACTTAATGGATTACCACCTATGTGGTAATTTGTGGGCACTTTGTTTTTGTCAAAGGGGATGACTATACACTTTTTGGCGTTTAGCTTGAGCCCATGGCTCTGGCACCAGTTGTCTGTTTCTATGAGGCCCTTTTGCAGGATGCTTGTGTCGGCTGGAGAGTCGATTATGGCGCCCAGTTTGCAGTCATCTGTGAACTTGGTCAGCCACAGTCCTCCTGTGTTGGCCTGTACCTCCGAGAAATATACACCGAACAAGAGAGGTCCCAGGACTGAGCCTTGTGGGACGCCACTTGTAACTGGTTTGGAGTCTGACATGGCTCCAGCAATTCTAACCATGTGGGTTCTGTTCTTGAGCCAGTTTGCAACCCATCTAGTGACATAGGGGTTTATATTTAAGCTGGTGAGCTTATCTATAATGCCCGAGTGGGGTATTGTATCGAATGCTTTTGTGAGGTCCAGGTAGGCTGTGTGGACCATCTTCCCTTCGTCAATGGCCTTGGTGACTGTTTCAAAGAAGTCGACCAGGTTTAAGAGGCAGGATCTGCCCTTAACAAAGCCGAACTGGGTAGGATCCAGTGTCTGTAGGTCCCCAATATCTTTATTTATGAGGTCCATGATGATTCTTTGCATAGCTTTGCAGACCAAGCTAGTCAGGCTTATGGGGCGATAGTTTCCAGGGTCCGTTGAGGCACCACCTTTGTGGATAGGGACCACTGTTGCTGTACGCCACTCTTTGGGTACATATCCTGTAGTAAGGTTGAGATTGAACAGTAGTTATATGTTTGGGTTTAGCTCTTCTTGGAGTTCATGTAGGACGCAGCCCGGGACACCGTCTGGTCCCGTTGATGCTGTGTTTTTTGCTTTGGAGAGGGTGGCTTTTACCTGAGCATCTGAGATGTCAAGGGGGCAGCACTCTGCTGGGATAGATATTTGCCCTTTTGGGGGGGGGGGGGGTTTGCGCTGAACCTGTCAGCAAGGATGTTGGCAATGTCTGTGGGTTCGGTGTATTTTTTGTCATTTTGGACTAATTCTGAGCATATCTGGGAATTCCCACCCAGGTTCCTAACATAACTAAAGAAAGCCTTGTGATTATCTTTAGTGTCCTGTGCAGTTTTTCTCTTGAAGCTGGCCTTAGACGATTTTATGAGTGCCCTTAGTTTTTTGCTAATACTGAAAAGAGATGCCTTCCCTTTTTGGGATTTTGCTCTATCATGATGTAGTAGCTTCCTCCTTCTATTGTATAGTTTGTTTATGGCTGGGATCCACCAGACAGGACGTCTGCCTTTGGAGGATTGGGTCTTGGTTTTATTTGGGATTGCATGATCCATGCATTCCTGAAGGTGTTCATAGAATGCATTTATAAAGGATTCTGCGGTCTGGGCCATATTTTCCACAGGCCCGGGGGCTTTGAAGGATTCCATCTCGGTTTTGAGGAGTGTGAAATTTGCTTTAGAGAAGTTTTTCACTGTGGTTTTCTGGGCACGGGGTGGGGTCGGGATGTGAATATCCAGTGAGATCAGTTTATGGTCTGATCTTACCAGTGAGGGATACACTTCTGGTCTGGAGCATAGAGTCCCCATGTTGGTGATGATCAGGTCCAGTATGTTTTCCCCTCTTGTGGGAGTGGTAACAAGTTGTTCCATAGCATTTGAGTTTATGAATTCTAGGAACCTTTGGGCTAGGATGTTGGAGCTAGAGTAATTCTCCCAGTCTATGTTTGGGTAGTTGAAGTCACCCAATATAATGGTGTTTGGAGAGACCTTCATATTTTCCAGTGTTCTCAGGAAGGCCGAGTGGGGTTCCTGGGTTTGGGAGGGTGGTCTGTAGCAGGCTATAAACTGGAAGGCAGGTTTTCCCACTGTTAGTTGCACATGGGTAGTCTCTGATGCTTCGTGCTTTGCCACCAACCTGGAGGTATGGGTATCTTTGATCAATATCGATACTCCCCCTCCTTTTGTGGTTCGGTCCAAGTTTTGGGGCCGAAAAGCATGGTATGAGGTATAACCTGGTAGTACTGGGGTGCTCTCGGGAGCCCTTAACCAGGTTTCTGTTACTGCACAGATATCGATGTTCTCCATGCTAAGGAGAGTTTCAAGAGCATGCATCTTGAGGTTTAGACTTCTGGCGTTGAGTAGCATTACTCTTAGTTTCTTATCCCTTGTGATACCTATGGAGGTGAGTTTGTCTTTTGAGCCTTGCCTAAAAAAGGCACTATGGGGGTAGCAAGAGCCTTTGCCAATATCCGAAAGCCCAGGGGTGACAGGTGCAAGCCATCCCTAGCGAAGCATCGTGGCTTGTCGAGCATATCATCCCAGGCTGACAGGCATTGGATCCCCTTTGAATGACACCAGTACTTAAGCCAATTGTTGAACTTGATCATCTTGTCTTCATATTGTGGCATCATTCTTGGTGAGGGTAAGATGCTACTCAAGGTCAGGGTCATACCGGCCTGGGCTACATGCTCAGAGAGCTCCTCTGTCTCTCTTCATGTAGTCCAGGGAGGTACGTCTCAGGTCATTCACACCAGCATGGACAATGACCGAGTCATATTTGTACTTGCCTTGGAGTGACCTGAGTGCTTGTGTTATGTGGCGGATCCTAGCGCCCGACAGGCTGCTCACCGTGACCATCTCCTTGTTCAGCCTGGTGAGCAGGACGTCAGTGTGCCTGACGATAGAGTCACCTATTACAAGTGTATCAGGTGTGGTGTTTAGCCTTAAGGGCTGTGACTGTTCGGCACATTGGCTTTGTGAGATGTGTTGCACGTGTTTTGTTTTGGGGTAGCGGTTGCTTGGGTGTCTGCTTTGGAGGTCTCTGCTGCTTAGGCAGATCTTTATTTAGAGCCTCCGAGTATGTTTTTTTGTGATTATGTGTTTGGTTTGCTGTTGTGGTAGGTCTATGTGAGACTGGAATTGTAGTTAGTGTGGTTTCCTTCTCCTCCTGACTGGTTATGCCAGTACTGAGTTGAGAGAGCTTAGCCTCCAGTTTGGCTATATGGTTGCATCTCTCATGTGTTGGAATTTGTTGGGAGGAGGAGAGGGTTGTCTGTGTACATGAGACAGTTGTAACATTGTCTCAAGATTCCCAGGTTCACCAGCTGGACCGGAGAGGAGATTGACAACTGACCTTTGGACATGCTAGAATAATATTGGGAATTCCTTTATAATTGAAAACAAGGGCCAATGGGGAGTGAGGGTGTAATGCTTTTAATTTTTAGTGCTGACTTATATAATTGCTTTAGTGAGCAAGTGCCAGGTAACTTAAGTGCAATGTGTTACAGGTAACTTAAATGCAAAAACGACAAACAGTAACTTTCTTTCAAGTGAAACAAGGAAATAAGTACAGTAAGCAATGCAGATATCACTAGGGATCCACAGAAGCTCTGAGAAGCCACGTTTTAGGTGGAATTAGCGTTCCAGGGAAATAAGCAAACAAACAACAAGCTTACAAACAAAGCTAGATTCAGCAGGCCTGGATCTAGTCTATGCTACAGCAAACAAGGTGTACCAATTTCAGTAAGAAACCGTTCAAATATGCAGGCACTATAAACCTTTAACCAGAAATACCCAGCTCAGAAGGGCAGAGTCCAGCCTCTCCTCCCACAAGAGTGCAGACCATAAACCTTCTTAATGTAAAATAACTGGCCTGAAGCCCAAGTGCATAAACCAGAACTAATACACTTTTTAGGAATAACAGACACTGAGCTCTCAATCAGCAGTTCCCAACTTAGAAGGATGAAAGCTACCTCCATTGCCTCTCCTCACAAAGGTGCTTTTGAAAGTCAGAAAGGAGAGACCACGACTGATACTCATAGCCCCAGACAGGCCACGCCAGCACTGGGTACCCACTATTGAGGAATATGGCCCAGGGCCCACCTTGGATTTTACCACAAATTGCCCATTTGCTCACACAGCAAAACAATCAGATTCTTCACAGCCAGCTCAAAACCTTAAATCTGGCTGCATGGCAAATCACCTAAGCATCCAGCCAGCTCCTCTTTCCCAAGCAGTTATGGATGTTATTCTGGAAGCTAGGAGGCCCAGCACCAGGAAGGCCTATTCGGACAAATGGAAAAGGTTTTGTGCCTGGAACCAAACTAAAGACCAAACCACACACGCCTCACATGCCTCAGATTCTACAGTACTTAACTGAGATGTTGCACAAAGGACTTTCTTTTTCTTCCATTAAAATCCATGCATCAGCTATTTCAGCCCACTACAACACGGATCCACCCTTATTTTCGCATCCACTTCTAAGACAGTTCCTCAGAGGGGCAAAAAACAGTAGGCCCCCCAGGAGAGCACCTCCACCAACATGGGACCTCAATTTTGTTCTGGAAAAACTTAACGCTACCTCCCTTTGAACCAGCTTTCTCTGCAGATCTACGGTTTCTATCATGGAAGACTGCCCTGCTGCTAGCAATAACTGCAGCTAGAAGAGTCTCAGAGCTGCAGGCACTAATGGCAGTGGAACCTTTCCTCATGTTCCATCAAGACAGAGTTTCTCTACGAACTAATCCTTCCTTCATGCCTAAGGTGGTTTCCAGTGTGGCTTTAAATCAAACCATTCACTTACCCACCTTCTTCCCAAATCCACAGAACAAAGGTGAAAGACTCCTGCATTCCTTGGACATTCACAGGCAACTTCGTTACTACTTGGATAAAACTAAGGTTTTCAGAAAATCTGACCAGCTCTTTGTATCCTATGCTACAGCTTCACAAGGGAAGGCTATATCAAAACAAACCATTTCCAAATGGATAGGACATTGCATTCATTTTTGCTATACCCATCATGGAAATCCAGTTCCTGCTACCTTTAGGCCCCACTCTACCAGGGCAACAGCTACATATACAGCCTTCCTCAGGGGGGGTTCCAACCAAGGAGATTTTGGAAGCTGCAACTTGGAGTTCAGTACATAACTTTACGAAACACCATCACTTACCACTTTACTCTAAGACTAGAGCTGGCTTCGCCACTGCAGTTCTGCAGGGCCTTCTAGCCTCCTCTAACCCTCTATAACTCCTCCACCCATCCTTAGCTTTGGGATTCTACCCAAGTGTGATGACTGCAGCAGGGTAACACGATGAACATAGTACAGTTTTGTACCTACCATAAATGTAGATGTTCGAGTGTACACCCTGCTGCAGTTCAGGTTACCCTCCCTCCATCCCCTCTGATCTAACTGACTAAATCTCTACAATACCTTCCTGATGTATTTGCTTATAGCTGGAGGGATTTTGTGTTTGTGCAAAAATTACTTAATTTGGTACTAATTACTGACCACCTTTTTGGGGGCACCTGACATCTGGGGCAAGAAAAACTGAAGAAAATGGCGTTGGATGCATTATATATACCCCTGGCGCACTGACGTGAGGGAAGAAGCGACAGCAAACAACGCCGGACCAAGACTTTGGAATTCCGGCCAACTGCGGGACCGCCTGATGACAGGATAACCCAAGTGTGATGTCTGCAGCAGGGTGTACACTCGAACATCTACATTTATCATTTATGGTAGGTACAAAACTGTACTTTTACAGTTGTTGTCATGGAAGTATAATACCATTGTTATGTTTTTTTTTTTTTTTTTTGCTTTTAGGCAGAATTGATGGCCATTTGGTTGTCTGTCTGTGTTTTGAGCATTGTCATTGAAAAGTGCACCTCAAAACTTTTGTGTTCATGTTTCACTTCATTACTTGTGAAATACTGGTTATATTAAAAAAGATGGTTTTGTTTTCTTTTCAGGAGTTCCTTGAAAAGTAATATTTCTTGTGTGGAAAAGGGTTGACTTTTTTGTTTAAACTTGCATCAAAGACCTAAAGCTTCCACTGTTGACTGTTGTCAATGAACAACTTTTAAGTCAGGTCTTTGTTATTGTTCATGTTTTATTTTACCTGACCATTTTTTTTTCTTTGTTCTGATTCTATGTTCATGAATTCACTGCAAAAGGGGCTGTTTTTGTGAGGAAAATGTCTACGTTAGACTTTGTGGATAGAAGCTAAAGCTACTGGTTTGCGGAGTAGTCATTAATAAATTTAGCTCAAAAGTAACTGAATTATTAATGTTATTCCTGATCATTTTTCAAATACCAATTCTGGTAAAAAAAATTTTTTGCTATTTATAGAGAAATTCATTGCAGAGTAACCTTTTATGAGAAACACAGGCTTACTTTTCTATCAAAACTAGTTTTTAGAGACTAAGGCTAGTATGTTTGGTGTTTACTTCAATTTTCAGTTTTATGTCATGAGGTAATATTGACTAATTGAAATGTTATCTAGTTTTCATGGTGGCTAGGTAAGGGGCTCGGGTCACAGAAGTTTTTTTCCTTCCTTGTAACACAAATAGTAAAAAACTTTATTGTATTTAGATGTTTTGTTTTTGTCCGACTTCCGATTGCATCAACTTTTGGTGGATGACATTGTTGTAGCCATTCTGAGTTCCTCATTCCATGCATCTTTTGCTCTTGGTGTGCCTGTTAGCTGCCCCTTTTAGAAAGTTTCCCAGCAAAAAGAATCGTAAAGTTTTGTATTGTTTCTACTTCTGAATCTTGAGGAAGATTGGCTGGATTTGACAAATTATTTAAAACCCTTCAGTTTTATTAGCAGTTTCCTTCTTCTTTTCCAGGAAAAAAGATTCCACTTTTTTGTTATTTGACAAGTTTTTATACCACCCATTTAAGGGGATGGGGTTATAGCTTTGGCATTAGTGGTTGTTTATCTACAAGCTTCCTGTTTCTAATAGGAGCACAGAAGGCAGACCAGGGATAAATTTATGGGTCTCCATCCACTGATCCTAGTTGCACTTAAATAAGTGCAGGGAGGAGTTATGCTTCACGTGGATGGGAAGCCTGTTCCTGAGAAAGAGTGGTCTCTGAGACACATACTTGTCCCTCCCAACATGGCTTATTTATTTTGTAAGTAAGGTGTAGGTCCAGAGATTAGGTGTTTTGGATGCTGTTTGCTTTGTGAATGTATAACAGGTCCATAAGGGCTGGATCTAATGGAGGCTTTGATTGCCAGGCATAGATTGCCTTTCAGTATTCTGTAGGAGAACAAGTACAAGGATAAGGTTTTGAGAGGATTTTCCATACCTTGTATTTTTTTTGTGAAGAATCTCTGTAGATGCTCCAGTTGCATATGCCTGGTTGGGTAACTATTGAAGGGGGCATTGCACTCCGGCGATTGGTCTCAGATTTTACTTTGATCAAATTAGTCCTCTTGAATTGTTTGTTCAGTTTGATGAGAGAGTTCTTACTTTGCTAGACATTACACTTCTTACTTGTGCCATTTTGTTATACAGCCTACTGATATTGGAATTCTACCAGGGTGGCTGTTTTTGTTTGTCCTTTGTTTCTGTTCGGTGCTGCAGCATCTATGCAGCTGTATACATGATTGTACAGGGTTTTTGTGAAAAACTGTGCATAGGCAGTGCTGTTCCTAGGGTTTGTGGAAGGGGACTTAAAATTTTGCAAGAGTTCCACTTAAAAGTATGAAGTTAGCCTTGAAAGAACTCCTAAAAGTTCCATAGTTACCTGTTGTCCCAGGTTTTATTATAATTTTAAATGACACATGAAGAAATGTATTTCTTTCTTTTCTGAAGAAATGTCAAGCAGAGGTCTTTATTTTGCCTTTGAAGAAATGTCAAAAAATAGACCAGACAAACTCCGTACTACTGTATTTGTTATACTTTATTTGTCTCAGAACAAATTTTTGTCAAACTGTTAATTCTGTCAGAGCCATTTCAATTTTATTACAACACAGCTAGACAGATGAGTAGACTAAGGCACACTTAGTCTAAGACGTCACCACTGAATGAAACATACTGTCCAGTTTATATACTTTTTTCAACCAATGTTATTTTTAATATCCTTGTGACTTGTTCTTTTGGTTTCTGTCTGTCATGAAAACGTCCATGGTTATTTCATGCCCTTTTTGGGTCCTTTCTATATCTGAAGACTTCACAAAAGTCTCTCCACGTCATCTTTGCATCACTTGACCTTTCTGCATATTATTTATTTATTTCTGCATCTGACAGCCAAGAAAGTCAACTTCCTTTTTTTCTATAACAGGATGCATTTACAGTATTGCCCACAGCTATATGTTATTAATATCTAAGCTGAACGTAACTGTTCTTGCAAAGCAAGCATATTATTTTGAAAACTGTTGTTTGGCCTTGCACATTTCCTTTCACTGTACACACAGTATATTGCAGAAAAGCATTTTAATTTACACAATATCTATCAACACAGTTGTATGACCAATGAGGATGCAACTCTGGTGGGAGGATGGGGGGGGGGGGGGTTTGCAATTTTCCCCATATTGGTGTGGGTGTACAGAGTACCTGGCCAAGGGCATTCATGTTGAAAAAGTCCAGGAATCTTTGGGCCTGCAAATATGAGATCATGTGGGGTGGTTGAAGTTACCCTTGAGTGTGATTTTGGGTTGAATGGAGAGTAACTAAAAGTCATTTGTTATTTATGTATTTATTTATTTATTGACATTTGTTTAGTGGGAAAGTCTGACTTGAGTCAAATGTACCCACTTTCAGGAGATGCCCACGTAGAAAAGGTCCACTGTTAACATTTACAATACATTAGTTACAGTATTTAATAGGTGTACCATAATACCAGAATTTATAGATATCTTACAGAGTTACATTGCAGCATGGTGATTATAAAAACGTCAGTGTGATTTGCATGTAGTTTAATTGGATAGTAAGTATGAGTTAATGGCATTGTGTAGAAATGACATTTGTTAATAGTATTGAAGAGAGTAAAATGGGGAAATGGCTTAGAGGAGAACTGAGAAGAGTGGAAGGGAGGAGAGAGAAACTGTTGGAGTAGAAAGAGCTGCTGGAATAGATAAAGTGAGAGAGTTGAGAAAGTGAAGAAAGCAGGGCATAAGTTACTAGGGAAAATAGGCAAAGGGGGTAGGAATGATGGGATAAGTTACTTAAGTAAGCATTATGGGGTTTTTTGGGTCACAGAGGGGGACCTATAGCTTGCAAAGATATATGGGACTTTGTTTATGGTGAATTATATGTGGGAGGAGCTCATGTGCATCATACTGCTTGACCAGCCTTGAAGTGTGTTTGTTTTTAATTTAAATTGAGACACCTCCATCTTTTGCCCCTTTCTGTGCAATAGCTGGTCTGAATGTCTGGAAGGCACTACAGCCGTGCATTGCTAGGATACTCTGTGGCTTTAAACAGATGTTTACATTCTCCAAGGTCAGAAGAACTTGCAGGGACTGGAGTTTTTTGTTTAAACTCCTGGCATTGAGTAGTATATGTGACAAAAGATAATGTCAGACAGTTGGATTCTGACAATTCTGCTAAAAAGCTGCAATGAGGCAATATGATTCTCTGCTTCTTTCACAAAGGACTCCTCTTTATCTGTCTTTTCTGTTTTCCCTCCTGCCTTGACTAAAGGATTTAGCCAAGTACTTTTTAGAACAGTGATGCCTGAATCTGGAGAAAGGTGTCCAAACTGGTACCTTGACAAGGAAAACAGAATTCTACTCCAGTTTGAGAAAATGAGTGTGCACATCTGCCACTATGGCCTTCAGGACCGTAAGTTGCCAGACACATATGACCAAATACCAA
Source organism: Protopterus annectens (assembly GCF_019279795.1). Lineage (NCBI taxonomy): Eukaryota > Metazoa > Chordata > Ceratodontiformes > Protopteridae > Protopterus > Protopterus annectens. Next base: position 1,385,498,468 of record NC_056741.1, read on the forward strand.
ATGCATCATCAAAGCGAAGATTTGGGAGGTGTCTAACAGGGACATGAGTGCAAAATTACTAGTATTCATCCAGACTGCTAGCCAGGTGGCAACATCTCTCTCTTAAGAGTGGTTATGGTGCTGTAGTTTTTATTTTATTTTTTTATTTTATTTTATTTTACATTTGTTAACCGGGCTAGTCTGGCTGGATACATTGTCCATTTTCAGCAGAGGCCCGAGGAGAAAAGCTCCATTGACAGACTAGAAAATTACAATAAAGAGAAAACAATCAAAATCACAATCAACACAGAACCAATCATACAAAAATGTAAACATACAAGTAAATAAAGGACAAAGTTGTTATTGGTGTAGAGAAATGCAGAGGTATTATAACAAGAAAAAAACAAAGGAGAGGCAACATTATTTAGTAGTAATTGCTATAATAAGACCAGAAAGAGAAGAATTTGAGATAAACTGACAGATAGAGAGTCAAATGAACTTTACACTATTTACAATTTAGAATAGAACAACTTTTGCCAGAGCACTAGTATAGGAGCGAGATAAGCATAGAAGAGATTTGCATAAAGCTAGAAAAGGAAGAGATGACAAATTGCGTTGTTATAGCATATAGTAGGAGCAAAAAAAGTTCTGCAGGTGGGTCAGGATAGGGATAATCAAAGGTTGAGAACAACCAGTAGGAGTGAAAAAAAAGGGGGGAACTAGAAATAGAGGAATATTTTGCTGAGCTCAGTCAGGATTAGAGCATGGGCATAGCCAGTGAGTTTGTAAGTGGTTTCTTATTTGTTTTTTGAAAAGGTGAGATGAGCCTAGGGTGGTCAGGTGTATGGGAAGTTTGTTCCAATATGATCCTACAGTGTTGGCAAATAAGGAGTCACCTGCTTTATTGTGGGATTTGAGAGTAGTTACTAGAAGCTTACTGGCTGAGCGAAGGGAAGTAAGATTTTTATATGGGGTGATGAGGATGTCCTTCATGGATGCATCTGCAGTCATAACAAGTGGGTTGTCCTGTCGTCAGGCAGCCCCGCAGTCGGCCGGATTCCAAAGTCCGGGTCCGGCTTCGGCTGATGTCGCACTCCACCCGACGTCATCTCTGTTGGTCTTCGGGTATATAAGCATCAGCCGACGCCATTTTCCTCAGTCTTTCTTGCCGCGTGGCGCCCGAAGCAGAAGCTGTTCGCAAGTGCCGGTCGGTCGGATCCAGAGATTACTTCACCGAATACTCAAGACTTCTAAAGCTAAGTACCTCGTTGGGGACTCTTTCTTGCCTCAGCCGATGTCAGAAAAAGTTAACAATTGTTTAACCTGTGGGAAACAAATACCTCATAAAGATTTCCACTCTTACTGTCTGCCTTGTTTAGGCCCAGCCAGCAGCCTGTTCGCCTGTGCCTCTTTCAACGGAGTTTGCAGAACAGTTTTTCGGTTCTGATTTTGCGACATTATGCCGTCGGATCCTCCGACTACCCAATCTACCAAAACGCAAAGATAAAGACCGACGTCCGCGGTTTCGCCGAAACCACGGTAAAGCAAACGAGTGTCTCGGTTTCGGCGAAACCGAGAAAACTGATCAAGTACAGCTGAACCTATTCTACAACTGAGGCCCCTGCTACAACTCTTGAATCGACCTCAGAAATTTTACCCTCACGGTGGTTGACTTATCAGACACCATCCCTTGGATGTCTCTACCCCAGCACGTGGTGCTGCTAGGCCTCCAGCAGCCATGTCCATTAAGGCCTTCGCCAGGGCTAAAGCAGCCAAGACTACTAAAACAGTGCCTGTTAAACCCCCACTTCCAGGCCCTCTTCTAGTTCTCAAATGCTTTCTTTGGCAGAAGATTTAATTTCTTTAATTAGAGGATCTCAATCTCACCCAGACAGGGCCTCTCAGCCCCCTGAGCCAGTGTCTTCTGATGATTCTGCTGATGAATCAGACATAACTGACCAGCCAGAGGCTCCCTTCTCCAATTTTGAAGATTCTGATGCTGAAGAATCCATTCCAGCTGCTTCCCACCAGAAGAATTCTCCTTTGGGGAAACCTTGCATGCCATGCGAGAACAGTTCCAATGGCAGCAACAGGATTTTCAGACTCCAGAAAAGACTTAGGACCTTTCTGCACCTCCCACAGCACAGGCCCTTAGCTATACCTCCTGTTCTCTCTGTGGTGGATGATGCTTTCAATGATGTTTGCTCCGCTCCAGATTCTTTACCCCGCCCTGCCAAACCAGACAGATTTTACAGGGTGCCAGATACTCATCACCACCTTTACAAGGCCCCACTTGCAGACCCAGAAACTATATCCCAGGGTCCCAAGGCAGTAGCGACCACAGCTAAAACCCTATTCCTTCTGAAAGGGAAGCAAGGTCATTAGACAGATGGGGTAAAAGGTCTACACTTCAGCTACTCTCTCAGCTAGAGCTTTAAACTGTCAGTTTCACATGATACAATACCAAGAGTTTATGCTTGATCAGTTAACTAAAAACTAACCACTGATGAATCTCTTGATAAGAAATATGTATTAGAGATGGTAAATAACATTCAACAGGTTAGCAACCATTCCTTAAAATGTGGCTATGATGCACTGGAGGCTTCATTTAGATCAGCCATGACAGGCACAGTGATAAGAAGGCATGCATGGCTAAAGGAACAAGCTTTACGGATCATGTTAAAGCTAAGTTGCTAGATGCTCCTATGGACAAGACAAGTTTGTTTGGTACACCTGCCCAGCAGGTTATGAAGAAAATGGAAGAGAAGGCAAAATCTGTTCAAACTGTTAAAGATTTCTTGCAGGTTCAACCCCAAGGTTTAGCAGGAACTGGCCTGCCAAAATTGGTCCTTTCCTGACTCCACAAAATTTCAAAGGGGCAGGAATAGGCGTTCCAGAGGCAGAAACCAATCCAGAGGAGGTGCCTACAGTTGCTTCCTGTGGCAAGATGACAGCAGTAACACAGACACAGCCACTGCCACCACATCAGCACAACCACAGTGACTTAATCCTATACCAGGGAACAAATAGCAGCTCCTCTAGGCGGAAAGTTAACCTTATTTTCAAAGAACTGGCACTACATAACAAAAGACAAGTGGATTTTACAAACCATAGATCACTTCCACACTTTACCAGTCAAAGAGGAATGCCAAATCTACCTCCAAATCAAAAACAGAGGCTCTACAGATAATGGAGTTAGCAAACATGAGAGCTGTGGAAAGAGTGCCAACAGCAGAACAAGGAAAGGGTTCTATTCCAGACTATTCCTAGTTCCAAGAAAGGAAAAAGTTGGAGACCAATTCTCGACCTGTCCACCTTAAATACATACATCATTGTCCCAAAATTCAAAATGCTGACCCTACAGCAACTTCTTCCCATGCTGGGCAAGGAGTCTTGGCTGGTAACTCTAGATCTCAAGGAGGCATACCTGCACGTCCCCATTCGACCAATCTGCAGAAGATACCTCAGATTTCTTGCAGGATCAGAGCACTATCAATTCTCAGCATTGCCCTTTGGCTTATCTACTGCCCAGAGTATTCACAAAATGCCTGGCATCAGTAATCGCCCATTGCAGACTACAGGGAATTCAAATTTACCCATACCTGGACGACTGCCTGCTACAAGGGGACAACAAAAGCAAGCTGACAACAGATTTACAAAGGGTCATTTACTTGCTACAAGGACTGGGATACACAGTCAATTTACAAAAGTCAAGGCTGATACCATCCCAAACAAGGACATTCTTGGACACAGTACAACAAATGGCATTCCTGACTACAGAAAAACAAAAAGAACTTCCTCTTTACTTCTTGGCACTAACAAAACTGAACAAGTTAACAGCAAGAAAAGTTCTGCAGGCCTTGGGCTTCATGGCATCATGCATAATCTTGGTCCCATTTGCCATACTACATATGAGGAAACTACAGTGGTACCTAAAGAATTTATGGTCCCAACACAGACACAGTCTAGAAACAGAAATCCCACTAATTCCATGCTTAAAACAGGAGTTCCTATGGTGGGCTCAGGCATGCCAGTCAAACCCAGGCCTACCCTTTCGCAGATGTCAACCAAGCCAGACCATCACAACAGACGCTTCAGACCTAGGATGGGGGGCCCACATGCTGGACAAATGCGTGCAAGGACTGTGGACACAGGATCAACTTCACCTGCACATCAATCTAAAAGAAATGCTGGCAGTAAAACTGGCAATCCAAAAGTTCAAACCATTTCTCAAAGAGGGCCAGTTGATGATAAGGACAGACAACACCACAGTCATGTGGTACATCAACAAACAGGGAGGCACTCATTCATACCCCTATGCAGAATGACCTTGGAGCTGTGGACCCTGGCACTCAGCTACAACATTCAGTTACAGGCAATATTTGTACCGGGAAAGACAATACTCTAGCAGACATATTAAGCAGAACCACTTGGATGCCCGAATGGAAGCTGCACCCGGACATCTTCAAGACCATCTCAAAGAAATGGGAATGCCACAGATAGACCTATTCGCATCACCTCTCAATCACCAGCTCAAAAATTCTGCACAAGGACATTCCACCCACTAGCATGGAAAGTGGACTCACTCTCCTTCAACTGGAAAGGCCTAACAGCATATGCATTCCCACCTCTTCCTTTGATACACAAGGTACTACTAAAAATCAAGGAAGAACGTCCAAGGATAATCCTGATAGCTCCAAACTGGCCAAGACAACACTGGTACCCACTACTGAAGAGCATGTCTCGAACAATATGTGGCCAATACCCTGATGCCTTTGATGTTAACTCAGAACAACTACAGCATCATACATCCAAACCTAAAACGCTGCAACTGACTGCATGGAACATCACATAGCAGCAGCTAATCCAGAACTTTCCCAAAGAGTTAAAAACATTATTCTTGAAGCGCAGACCTTCAACAAGAAGGAACTATGCTGGAAAATGGAAAAGGTTTGTCATTTGGAGTATGGAAAGAGGAAAAGATGTGTCAAACATAGATATGCCTAACATTCTGGAGTATCTGGCGAACTTCTTCATTCAGGCCTGTCCTACTCCTCCATCAAGATACATGCATCAGCTATTTCAGCAGAATACAGCTTTGATCCACCTGTTTTTCACCCTTTGCTCAGGCAGTTCCTCAGAGGAATCAAGAATGTAAAACCTCCAAGGAAACCACCATTACCAGCTTGGGATTTAAACTTTGTGCTAGAAAAGTTGACACTATCACCCTTTGAACCAGCAGCAACAGCAGACCTACAACACCTGTCATGGAAAACTGCTTTCCTACTAGCAATTACTTCAGCAAGGAGGGTTTCAGAACTTCAGGCCTTAATGGCAGTGCAACCCTTCCTAATCTTCCACCAAGATAGAGTGTCCATGAGGACTAATCCTACATTTATGCCCAAGGTGGTATCCAGAGTGTCTTTAAACCAGGCAATCCACCTACCTACCTTCTTTCCCAACCCACAAAACAGAGGGAAAGAATACTGCATACCTTGGATGTACATAGACAGCTACGCTACTACTTGGACAGAACAAAAATAGCAGAAAGACTGACCAACTTTTGTAGCCTATGCAACAGGAAGGGAAGGAAAAGCTATTTCCAAGCAGACAATCTCCAAATGGATAGGAAATTGCATACGATACTGTTACTCCTTCCATGGAAAACCAATTCCACAGAACATAAGACCTCATTCTACAAGGGCAACAGCCACTACCACAGCCTTCTTACGAGGAGTGGCAACCAAAGACATTATTAGGCTACTTGGACCTCCGTGCATACATTTGCCAAGCATTATAATTTGCCTCTATATTCCAGATCGAGCAGGGTTTGCCACTGCTGTACTGCAAGGGATCCTAAACACACCATAATCTACTTTTATCCTCCTCCCTAGTTGGCTATGGTTTCTACCCATTGTTATGACTGCAGATGCATCCATGAAGGACATAGTACAGTTTTGTACCTACCATAAATGTAGATGTCCGAACTGGATAACATCTGCAGTCAGACCCTCCCTCCTTCCCTCTGTGGTACTCCTAGGGTGTTTACCCTCCTAATAGCTAGCTGTTGGGGAGTCTTTATGGTGTATTTGTTTGTATATATGTACATATATGCTTATTGTTGTGTTTACCTCTATCTATTTGGAAACATTGGCATCTATCCAAATTTTAGCCTGCAAGAGGGCTACTGGCATCTGGGGCAAGAAACACTGAGGAAAATGGCGCCGCTGATGCTTATATACAAGACCAACAGAGATGACGTCGGGTGGAGGCGACATCAGCAATCCGGCCGACTGGGGCTGCCTGACGACAGGACAACCCACTTGTTATGACTGCAGATGCTATCCAGTTCGGACATCTACATTTATGGTAGGTACAAAACTGTACTTTATTAAGTATGGGTGTGTTGGATGGGTAATGTAGAATTTTATAAGTGATGACTAATTGTTGTAGAAGTATTATGTTCTGAAGTTCTAGCCAATTGAGTTTTTAGATTGAGACAGTGATGAGTACGGAAAGGGAACCTGTGGCAAACCTGGCAATACTATGGTATGCTGTGTTAAGTTTTTGAAGGTTAGCTCTTGAAAGGTTGATAAAAGATGGAGAGGCATACGATAGTGTGGAGATGAGGTGAGTTTGGGAGAGACACTCGGGTAGTGGCAGTAAGAAAAGGCTTTAGTCTGTAGAGGGCACCTATTTTTTATTAACAGTCTTGATGGTAAGATCAATGTGGTAGTCAAAGCTTAGCTGATTGTCTATAGTAACGCCTAGTAGTTTAGTGGAACAGTCAGGTTTGATGATAGTGCCATTACAGGACATAATGGAAAATGAGATTGGGGCAGATTTAAGGGTGGGGTGAAAAGTAGTAATTTAGTTTTTGGGATTAAGGAGGAGACAGATGTGTTGGAACCATTTTTCTGCTGCTGTAAAGACTTTTTGGGTGGAGGAGTCGTGTTCTTCTGGAGATAAAGCAGAGCAGATGAGAGTAGAATCATCAGCATACTGTATACAAGTGGTTGTAGGAAGTGAAGTAGGTAGGTTATTAATAAAAATGGAGAAAAGGAGGGGCCTAAGATGGAACCTTGTGGGACACCAATAGTGATAGGGAGCTGAGAGGATAGATGGCTGTCCCAGAGGACTGCTTGTTTTCTATCTTTCAAGTAGGAGTCAAACCACTGTAGTACAGATGGATCAAGTGAGAGGGATTTTAAAGTATCTAGGAGAAGTTGATGGTTCACCATGTAGCTTTTGATAGGTCAAGGAATAGTGCAGAGGAGTAGAGGTTGTTATTGTTTTGTTGATCACGTCTGTGAAGGAGAGGGCAGTGGAAGTACTGTGGTGGGGCCTAAAACCATGTTGTGAGTCTACGAGTAGGTTATTTTGCAAGAGATGATACAGGAGCTGATGGTGAATGCAACGTTCCATGATTTTAGATAGTGGGGATAGAAGGGATATTGGTTGGTAATTAGAAAGTTCGTTGGATATACCTCCTTTATGGAGGGAATGATATGGGAGATTTTCCAGCAGGATGGGATGGTAGATTCAGTTATAGTTCTGTTAATTAATATGGAGATTGGGTAAGCTAGTTCAGCTGCTGCTAGTTGTAGATATTCAGCTGGAAGTTTGTCAGCTGAAGGGGTTTAAGTTCAGAGAGTAACTTATGTATATAGGTTGTGGAGACTGTATTAAATTTTAGTGTGGGGTGCTGTTTTGAGGAGAGGTTATTTGAAGGGAAGGGGGTCATGGTGTTTGCAAGAGGAGACTGTTTCAGAGAAGAAGTTGTTGAAGGTATTGGCTATTATATTCAGTTGCGTCTGAGCTAGGCTAGTTAGTGTAGGAGTTTTGGTGTTCCATGGATGGAGCAGTTTATTGCTTCCTGACCAGAAATGTTTGGGCTTTGATTTTTTGGTTTTGTTGGTACTTAAGGTAGTAATTCTTTTTATCCAGATAGGTGAGTTTCTTAGTTGTATTTCTCAGGTGCTTGAAAATTTGATGGTCAGATGGGTTTTTAGTGGATCTCCATTTTGTCCATGATTTATTTCTAGCTAGCATAGTTTGTTTGGTATTTTTGGAAAGCCAGGGGGCTGCTTTTGAGCCTATTCTAATTAATCGGGATGGTGCATGATGCTGGAGAATTTGTAGGAAAGTATTGTTGAAGTAGGTAACTGCTTCATCAATTGGGAGGTGTTTTAGAGCTGACCAGTTATATTCTTTGAGTTCATTACGGAAAGCTGACAGGTTAAAATTTGTTTTGTTGTATACAGTACGATAAGGTACAAGGCATGGCTAGCTGAGGCTACAACTCCTGAAAGAGGTCGTCAAACTGCAGCCACTTAGTGCGCCATGGGGTAAGGAGCTGCTTTTTAGGATTCCCAGTAGTGAAGTGTTTAGGAAAATGGAGGAAGGAAGCAAAACTGTGCTGAGAGTGAAGCAGCTGTTTCATTTTTCCTTGCTTTCTTTATCACTTTTGTTGAATTATCACTTAACACCTAGGCAAACATATATTCATATAATAGGTTAAAAAAAAAAATGTTCACAGTTGCAAACATTATACGTTACATACATTCTTTGATACGATTATCATCAATCCATTCTTACATACATTTCTTAATTCCTGCCTTCCCTTAAATATCACTCCTCCTCCAAAACATTATTCTCATAATTTCCATTTTTCTCTGTGCTCCTACCCTTTTCTAAAGATCCCACTTCTAGCTCTTTTATCTGTGTTACAATATTCACTGCTTCAAATACAGTAGGTTTGGAATTTCATTTCCATTTTCTAGTGGTTGCTTTTTTTGGAAACCACCAGAATTAAACTTAACAAGGCCTTACTATGTCTAGCCAATTAGGATCCTGTTTCCCAGCTCAAAAAAAGCAAGTACCTTAGTTACACCCATTTGCTCACTTAATATTTCTGACAGAGTACTCTGAGAAATTATTAAAATCTGCCAACTCATTACACTCCAAAAACATATTCCCAGTTACCTCTTCTCCATCACACCTCCAATATTTGTCATCTACCTGAGGAAAAATTATTTGGAGTCTACTTGCGATATAAAAATACTATGCAAACACTTCCAAGCAGAAATCCTGAATCTTCTAGACTTTGTTGCATATTTATGAACTATACGTGTGTCTTCCCATTGTTTGTGATTGCTTATCCAGTCTCTCTTCCCAGTCTTTTCTAACCTTATTGATTCCTGTAGTTATCATGCAATATCTTATATTCCCTGCTAATTATCACTTTTTAACAGTAGCTTCTGTTATAGATGCAGCTAAAAACTCTATCAGAGCAGGTCTTTCACTTAGGATTTCCTGATCTCTTTTTCTTTGCCTACACACTGATATCGATCCCTGGTAGGGAAGGCCATCTTTAGCCTGCAGTCCAAATGTCTTCTTAGCCTCTTCCAGTTCTGTTACCTTTTTCTCTCTCTAGTTATTTGCTCCCAATACCTTGGTTCCTTTGCTAGTTTTCTCCACAAATTTCCAGACCCTTTTTATGTATTCTTTTTACCTCTTTTTGCAGTCAACCTATCAACAGAACCTCTTTTCTCCATTCTGGTGTTGGCTTAGTTCTTAGAATACTTTCTGCTACTTTATGAATATAATGTTCTGTATGACTGTTATTCTCCTTAAAGATCTGCATCCAAAATCCCACTCTCTCCTTATTTCTTAGACTTTCCCCCTGCTTCATCATCATCCCTTTCCACTTTGAATTGCAACATTCTGTTTGTGTTATGTATATGAGCCTTAATTCTATCAGATAATTATTATAACCCTTCTGTTCTGTTTCTTCTGCCAACTTATCCCACTTGACCGTTGTCTTCTTCCCCTCCTAGATAAAATCCTTCAGTGCTATATTAATTACTATCCACAACTTTTCCTCTAGTTGATGAAAATATGCCTGACGTGTATATAAAACTAAACCGGCTAAAAACATTTTCACTACTTGTATCTTGCTATCCATAAACACAAGCTTACATTTTCTCAAACTTTATATTATCTCTTTTGACATGTCATTAGCTGCCATAACAGAATCCTTTTTAACCCATACTTCTAAATACTTCATTTATCGTGCTCCTATAAATATGGGTATTGTTGAACCAATTTGTGTGTGCATACATAGTTTACAGACATAGTCTTTGTCTGTCTTAATTAATTTTATATCCCCCCAAAAAAACTTACAGGTACAAAATAACATTGTCTGCAAATAAAGCCAAAATTTTTTGATTGCCATACCAGTTATATCCTTGAATTTCTGAGTCCCTTATTTTTCTTGTTGTTTGCATTATATTTAGTCATTGGCAAAGGGGAAAGAGGATACCATGCCTGGCTTCTCTTTCTGTCTTGTGACAGAAACTATCCATCTAAGCCCAGTTGGGAGCAGCCATGACTAGGCAGATCTCCTCCATCCAGCCCCACTGCACCTAGTTCCATATCTTAAGATGGAGGGGGAGGATAGCCCTGTGCCTGACAAACTCAGAAATCATTACAAAGGACAAATGGATCTTACAAATCTATCTTCAGAGATGCAACCTCAGTTGATAAACAACAACTGACATGATCTCTCCCTTATGCCAAAATACCAAACAAGTTGAATTCTTCATATTGTGCAGGAACTCGTAGTACTGGGGGTAATGGAATATGTTAGCAGAGAGAAACAAGACAATAATTTCTACTCATAGCTTTTTCTGGTGTCCAGAAAGTAAGGGCCATGGAAACCCCTTCTGTATCTTATAAAATTCAATAGTTTTGTCAAAGTCTGCAAATTCATAAAATTGACATTGGAGCCTTGCCAGTGTCGTAGTGGGTGGGTTAAAGCCATGAGTATACCCAGATGAACCAGATTTTATAAGCAGCTCTGGCACTTGTTGGCATAGGCAAAGGAAGATGGATGTGCATATCCTGGGTGGAGGGGAGGGGTGGAGCTCGCTGCCTACTGCATTACATCTCTCAGAGGAGGGACTAGAACAGTGATGGGGAACCTTTTGGGTTTGGTGTGTCAAAAGCTCCTGGCATAAAATGATTCAGTGCACATCACATGAGCAACAAGTGCAAAAGCAGTGTCTTTGGTAACTCTGGTGTTGGAGATCGCTGGCATATCACCCAAAACACTGTGGCATGCGTTACCTATGTTACGCGTTATAGGTTCACCATCACTGGACTAGAATGTACGTGCATCCTGGGAAGGGGCAGGCATTAGACTCGCAAAGCCACTGGTGGTAGTTCTAGCCTTTGTTGTGTGAATGTGAACCTACATACTGGAGGTGTTTTGAACCTTGTGCTGACATGGATTACCTTTCCCTTTGCCCCATGTGTAGGGTTAGGTTAAATACTCATGCTCTCAGTTTTCTGGATGCTGATGAGGCCACAAACTCCCAAATTTCTGCCAGCATAATGATCCCTCATAATTCCTCTCCCAGTATCAGATATGGTAGTGGATACCCACCATAAGAGAACAAATAGGCTTAAATTCCGTAGAGAGAGGGTTGATTATTTGGCAAATAGGGGGTGCTGTTGACATTACAGATACTGCTACTAGTTCAGTTTCTTTGGGTCCTGATGGCAACTTTGAGTTGAGGAGGTGCCTGTCTTTCTTTCCATTTAAAAGGACAACAGGCATTTCCTCAGGTTTGAGATGGGGCTCACACTACCAGTTTACTTCATCACCCTTTGGACTGGCTGTTGCATCTGTATTAGCTTTCTACAGAACAAAGGACATTTATAACCAGCACCCCAAGGCACTGTCACCTGTGCATTGGGACCTTTGGACTGCTATTCCCTTATTTTTACAGGGCAAGGGAACTTGTAGGCTCACATTGCTGAAGTCTGGCGTACCTTCTTCCCAAGAGAGTTCTGATGACTGTTCTAGTCCCCCTGGAAAAGGTGGTGCAAGAAGAAGCACAGCAACTCCCTTACTGAGTCTCTGTACAGATATATAAAATTTAACAAAGAGGAGGTTTCTTCCAAATCTGCTCTGGAAGATACCACTTTTGGTGAGATCCTGGAGATGATGAGAGAAAGGGAGTCCTGGCCTGAGGATCCTATCTCCTTAGTGGAAAATATTTTGCTGCCGCCAGATAAGTTAGTGGAAATGGTATGCTGCAGTACCTGTCTTGTAAAGTACACAGTGTTGGTGATCATATACCCCAAAAGCCAGGTACAGTGCTGCGGACCCCCAGTGATAGCACTGGAGCAAGGGACATCTTGTTATTTCCATAGTACTGGCTGCTGCTACCAAAAAAGACATTCCTGTGGTTGCTCAGGCTGTTCATCCCTCAGAGAGTCTGGGCTGATGGGTAGACTAGGGAAGTGAGTGTACATGTCCAGCACCTTTTCATCTAGAACTTTGAACTAAGTAGGTATGTGGTTAGATTTCAGAGTGGTTTGGATGAGAAAACTGCTAACATGCTGAAACATTTGCACCCTGATTTCAAGAAGCAGTTGCAACCCCATGTGCAACAGTAAATTCCATCTCCTTATTGAGTACATGTCTGATTCATAACGAAGCAGATGATGCAGCAGCAGCTGTGGATTGGCAATGAGGAGACGAGCCTTGTCTGTGCCTTACAGATTTCGCAGACCACTTCAAAGTGGCATTCATCTGTGCACTCTTTGACAGCACCTCCTTGTTTGAACAAAAAGTAAAGGAGAGGCTGCTGCACTGTGAACGGGAGGGCAAAATGCTCACAGCTCTCATGCAACTTTACTTTGAATAATAATTCTGTATTTAGACAGCTGACTAATAGCAGTGCACACTAGAGATGCTGCTCTTAGTAAGACAATGCGTCTTACTTTGAGAGTTATAGTTATTGTGGCCATATCACAACTGGATCCATCACAGTCCCTGATATTCATTGGCTTCCATTTAGATACAGTCAACTAGAAAGTAGAGTTAATAATCTAAGAACACTGACGGACCCAAGGAAGGCACGACTCTCCAGGTTAAAAACTTAATTTATTGTAGGTCATAAGCGCTTTCGCAGCTACTTTTGCTTCATCAGATAAAAACACATTAAACCAAAGCTGGCTTTTAAATAGTAAAGTAAAACAGTATTAAGTCGCATGACCACAGAATTTAAAGAAACACAGTTAAAATATATGCTATTAAACCCAAACTGAAGTCAAGACCACTAGCTAGATAAGAGTATTTGCCGTTGCATCTGCAATTATAAATTTTCTTGTTGGCTAAGTTAGTATATATTTTTTACTTGCTTATAGGAAGTTTTACATAAAATGTTTTATATAGTTTTTATTTTGCATTTATATGTATATGTTTTTTATTCTGTTTAAATCGCCTGAAGGCATTTTTGGTCTTGCCAATATAAAACCCAGGACACGCCTGGCATATAGCAGTATATACTACTTGTTTACTCGCACAATTACAATTCTGATTGACTTTTACCCATCCATAACCTTTAATAAAGATTCTGTCGCACTCTAACATATATTTGCCTTCAGGACACGCGTTTATCAGCATACATATGATATAACTAAAGGCAACACCAAAAATGCCCTGGCAAAGCACATTAATACATTTCCAAACCATAATTTCAAGTTTACCATTCTGGAAGGGGTAGTAATGGATGAGAGAGGGGACCCAGTGACTGGTTCCTTGAATTTAGAGAACTTATGTGGCAACTCAGAGTTAATGCCACTACTAGCCCAGGTTTGAATGATATGGTGTCCCTCACCAGTTATTTAAAACTTAAAGCAGACTTTTTATTTTAATGAGGTGTACACTGACCTTGTTTTTCATTTCTATGTAAGTTTTTATAGCACTGATATTAATTATTGTTTGTTCCAAGACATTTTGGGTTTTATTGGACATTTTATTGTATATATTGCTTGTTGCACAAATTTATACATTTGATGTTCATATTTTCTCTAAAAACAGTTGATAGTTTTGTATTATACCTACAAGCTGGCATTTTTTGTAATTTAGTGTTAGGGGACACATTTACCACATATATATATACATTTTGCATAGTGGTACTAAGTAATGGCTTATATTTTAATTTACTGGTAAAGAAACAATTCAGAAAACGAGGGAGTCTGTCTTTAAACATTTGTATGCTTAATTATTCAATTATTCAGTTGTATTTAATCAGTGGCTTAATTGTTGTATGTATAAAAGGATGGTCTTGCTGACTGTCTGGTATTCTGAAGAAGTCAATCCTAGTATTTGACGAAAGTGCTTAATAAATTTTATTTGTTCCTGTATCCTGCTCCATTTTCGTGCCCTTTGTTACTTGGTGTTTTTCTACAAATTTTTGGTATGGATTCAATGCACATACCAAGTTGATTCAGTGTGATTGCAAACACAGTGATCCCATGCAAATGGTTTCTTAACATGAAGATTTTGTCCAACATATTTCCGAGATGGAGAGGACCGTGCTGCAATCTTTTTGCATTGCTGTTTAACAGTAAATGTCTAAATGTTTTAATGTTGCATCTCCTGGTGACTGTCCTTGAGGAACTTTCTCCCATGATTGACTCCTTGGTCTCCTATATTCATGCCCTCTTTTTATTTTCATAACCAGGTTCCTCCAGAAAGGCAAAGTATTCAGAGCAAAGGTCAGTTTCATAACTCCATTCTGATCTTGCCATTTATGTTTTCCCTTTCTATAGCCTAATCTCAGTAGAAGACCACATCTTCCTCCGTGGAACCATCATTTGTTCTCTTACCTGAGATTCCTCATGTGGATATACAATCCCTTCACTTGAACACATGGTTTCTCCACTTCCAATTTTGGCCAGGGACCATTTGTCCACCACTAAATTACTCCGATTACTGCATCCCAAAGACCTTCACAAAAGGAATTTATAAGGTCAAATGGAAACAGTTTATACTCTTTCCCTTGGAGCACAGCATATGTCCCACATTAGCTTCTCTTGCCAGTGTGCTTACCTTTCCAGAAAAACATTTCAAAAAGGGAAGCTGGCTGTCCTTCAGTTAAGGTACATTTAGCAGCAATTTTATTATTTCATACAGGTTTTCTGTGTCCTCATTGGCTAACAAGACATGTAAAGCTTTTTTGAAAGTGGTTGTTCATTTCATCACTCCCATAGTTTGACCAGTTCCCCCTTGGAACCTGAATTTTATCTTGAAGAGATTAACAAAACCACCTTTTGAGCTAGCAAAGTCCATTCCTGTAAAATTCTTAGCTGGAAAATTGCTCTTCTGGTAGCTATCACTTCCTTTAGGAAAGTTTCTGAACTTCATGCCTTATCTTCAAAATATCTATACATTGTTTTTCATCCAGTTAGTCACATAGAGGACTAATCTGTCCTTTATTCCAAAAGTGGTTATGTAAACCAACCTCTATCAATCAGTTAATTTATCAGTCTTCTACCCTAATTATTCAAATAAAGGAGAATATCAGCTTCATTGTTTGGACATTCATAGCATCATTTTTATTTCACTCTACAAAAGACTTCAGAAAAGATGAGCAGTTGTTCATATCCTTTTCACCAGCCAAGAAGGGTCAAAAAGTATCCTTGATTACCCTTTCTAAATGTTTTTTCAGTTGCATAGTCTGTTACTCTTCTGCTGGGAAACCCTTGGCCGGCAGACAGAAAATAAACTCTTAGAGCTCAGGCTACAGCTAATGACTTTTTATGCAATTTACTTTTGGAGGGCAGTAAAGTGGCTGCTACATGGTCATCCTTGCATACCTTTGATAGATATTATAGCTTGAGTACCCTTTCTAGGACTCAACTTCGTTTTGAGCTGCCATCCTCAAGAGGCTTGCTAGCTTAGGCCCCCAAGGTCATTTGGGAATTTTATCCAGTTGTTCCAGTGTCTGGACATGACTAGAAAAAATGCATACATTATGTACTTAACAGAATGCTACATTTATCTGGTCTCTAGTCTAGAAACTAGAATGATTTGCCCACCTTCCCCAACCAGATTGTCATTTCCCAAGGGACCTGTAAAAAAATGATAACCTCATCTTTCTTCCTGAAGGGCTTTAGGATACCGTATCTGTTTTCTCTTCTTTTAATACATGTGGTTGCCAGTTAGCCCTTAAATCGATCTGACAATAGTTTTGTGAGGAGTTTTCTTGCTGGGTACATTGGGACCATAGTGAACCAGCCTAATTGTTCCATTGTCCGGACAGAGACCAAGTACATCGTAACATTCTGTTAAGTATGTAACTTGAGTTTTGTGGCATTCTGAAGTCTTAAATAAGCAAATTTTTTCATATTACTAAAGTTGATAAAGTTCATAAATGGGCATTGATGATAATGAAGTCTTAAATGGGCAGTTTTATTCACAGTACTGAAGATGGTAAAGTTCTTGACTGTGGTACTTATTTTGAAGTCTTAAATGAGCAATGGTGTTAAAATAGTATTGAAATGTGTTTCTAAAACTAGTGATAACTAATTAGGTTTTAATAGCACAATTATTCCCCAATTAATGCACCTTTTTAGTTTTCACAGGCTTTGCAGTCATATTTTACTTGTCTTTATACTGACAAGTACAATAACAGTTTCAAAGTGCAGAATCAATTTCAAATACCAAAAAAAGCTGAGGCTTAATTGGGGAGCAGAATGATTCATTAATGAGGAGATTTGGATGAAATGGCATTGGATAGTTAAGGTTTCACTGTTTACTATTTTGAAAGAGAATTGTTCTTTATTTTTGTAAACCAATAAAATTATTAGATTTGCTTACATTAAATTTGAGGACCATACTACTACAGCAGGTGTGCATTCTTTGGCTGACATCTTCGAGAAATTGTACATATTTTCATGAAGTAATTGTTATCCAGTTTATCAACGTAATGATTTTCTGTAGCTGATTTTCCACTTTCATGTCTGAGAAGAGTAGTCCAAAAAAAAATGGCCTTTAGTATGCCATGTGGGAAATCACTGATAATCTACACTTTAAAACAGGCAGTGCACACCCTCCAAATTTGCTCTGCCCTGTTGTGTAACCATTTCTGTCTTTCCTTAGATCACTGTTGAAGTATTCCAAAGTGTTAGGCTTATCTCACCTAATAACCTGGATGTCTGTCTATAAGTACCAAAGCCAAAACCTTCCACAGAGCTGTACACCTGGCATATGGCCTAAGCCGGCTGGTGTAAGTGTACAGAAGTGGAGGCATGATTGTAAATCCCCAGAGTATCTTACTACAAGTCCAAATACAGCTGTTGCAGCAATTGCTATGTTCTACGTGTGGTCATTTGTACTCTTGGTAACCTTCCTTCCTTTTTTTCAATTGTAGTGCTGTTTGATGCTCTTTAGATGTCAGCTAGGAGGGTAAAGTACAATTGCAGTGGACAGATTCCCTACAAGGATCTTTACTCCCAGTGCCTTTTCTGTTTAGGTGCAGAGCTTGACTGCAAAATGTGTACAATCTCTCAGTACTTTGTTCTTAAGACCCAAAGAACTTAACTTTTGTCTCTTAATTCCTACTTAAAAACTCCGCTCCTTGCCCAGGCAAAGATAGTGGACTGTACTACTCCTGATGTCCTTACCATTGAAAAGAAAAAAATTTGAGGCCTTAGGCTGATATCTTGGCTGCCCAGTAAGATTAGGACATACCCACAGAAGTCTCAGAACCTGTGGTACACCCGACACCTGCCCAGACTCCTGCTACCAGAACCCCGCCAGAGGCCTGTATGGTGTCTGAGGTTCGCATGTCTGAAATGCCTGAAGCTATCAATAATGGTGAGAAGGGGGACCCCCATTTAGTCATTTCATACCTCAGATCCTCATTAGAGAGAACATTCTTGAATCACTCTTAGAAGTTCATCAGGGGTCCAAGCTAGTTTAGTCAAAGTCAAGTCAAAATGGACTTTTCACCTTGAAAAAAGAAACTAAAAAGTCACTTCTCATCAGAAGTCCAAAGAAAAGGAGTATAATGGATTTTTCAAAGGACCTATTTAAGATCACAGTGGCACTCAGGCCATTATCTTTTGTAGGGCCTGCTACTACCACTGTTTCAATTTCCACTCACAAAAGTGACACACCACTTCTGAAGATGAAGAGGATGAATTATTCCCAGCTGTGCACACACTAGCCTATTTATACCAAATCCATTTGTCAGGTCAAGTGGCCTCGATGATGATGATTCCTTGTCTCTTGACTCCCATGTTGAAGAAGCTTCTTCTGGTGAAACCATTGTGAATGTGATGTAGCATTTTGAATGGAAATCTAAACAGATACTTGAACCTTTTGGAAGTAGGTACCCATGCTCC
Source organism: Protopterus annectens (assembly GCF_019279795.1). NCBI lineage: Eukaryota > Metazoa > Chordata > Ceratodontiformes > Protopteridae > Protopterus > Protopterus annectens. The sequence goes on from NC_056741.1 coordinate 1,385,516,657, forward strand.
TGTCTCCTGTCCTGGAGGCTTTCCTGAATGCTTTTGTATCCACTTCCACTGCACCAGACTCCTAACTAACGGCCTTGAAAATTCTGTACAAAATCCATGAGGCAGCCCCTTCTGTGTTTTCCATGTCAGTAGTCAAGCCCTCCAAGTTGCTGCCTGCTGCCAATGCTCTTCCTTTGGTAAAGACAGCAGAACAGTGGACAGATTGGGGAAAAGGGTTTGTACATCCTCCACTATGATCTTTTAGAGCTCTGAATTGTCAGACTCAAGTGACTAAATGCTCATTGTCTATTCTCAGCAGTTTGTATAAAACTTTGTCCTTCCTTGAGGAACCTACAAGTAAGCAACAGGTTTTATCTGTGGTGGCCCAAACTTTCCAAGTAGCAAGGTGCAGCATTAAATGCAGCTGTGATGTATTAGAAGCTTCCTGCAGGGCAGCTGGTACAGGTTCAGTAATAAGGAGGTATGCATGGTTACAGTGTCAGTTCCTTCCAGAAGATATTAAGGTGGAACTCAGACTCTCCTTTATACAAGAACCTTTTGTTTGGTCTAGATGCTGCAAGTCTTTTCTAACAGTTGCAGGAACTAGATAAAATGACTGTAGACATATTTTTATTACTTCTGTGCCAAGATGCCAGAGGAATTGCACTGCAAAAAACACTTTCTTTGCTTTTAGGGAACCCAGGCCTTCTCTTAAGACTAGGAAAATGCCTTGGAAGATATTCTAGGACAAACTAGACATGGACTGTATATGTGGGAGGCCTCCCTACCTAGACAAGTCTGCCTAACATCTATCTCCTTTACCATCCATTGGTCCATCCCTTTCCCCGGCCAAAAGGCTCATCTCGTCCCTAAAAAAAAAATGGCTATTCATCACATGAGTTCTTTCAGTCATCCAAAAGGGATACGGAATGACTTGGAAAGAAGTTCCTCTTTCATTTGCATCCCTCCTCCACAAAATTGGATACAGTTGCTCTATTCCATAATTGAGACCTTGCTAGAGCAAGTTAAAACATAGCTGGTGCATCCACTTTTGGTGGGAAAAGGGTTCTGTTCCAGACTATTCCTCATCCCAAGAAAAGGAGGAGACTGGAGACCACCAGTTCTGGATGTTTCCACCCGAAACTTTTTTCTCCTTGTTCCATGTCTCAAGATGTTTTCACTACAAACTCTGTTTCCATTCATCCTTTCTGTTGTCTTTGGACTTAAAGAATGCCTATTGCCATATTCCTATTCACCCTGCTTACAGGAAGTTTCTGAGTTTTTCTACAGGCTCATCACACTTTCAGTTCTCTGCTTTTGCTTTTTTGACTCTCTACAGCCCCCAGAGTCTTCACAAAGTGCCTCACCCCAGTAAAAGCTTACTGCAGGAGTCCAGAAGTTCAGATCTTCCCTTATTTAAGGAGCATGTTAATGCAGGCTCCTTCTCAGTAGGTACTGTTGACTCATCTCAAATTTACCATGGCCCTACTTCAGGCCCTGGGATTCACAGCTGATCTGAAAAAGTCTACAGTGAAACCAATCCAAGACCTAGTTTTCTTGGGTTGCAGACTAGACACCAAAATCATGGTAGGGTTGCCTTCTTTTCAGATATCCAAAGTAGGGCACTGGTTGTGGCCAGATATGTGATGCTAAAGTGAGTGTTGACACTTCTGGCACCCTGATGTTCTTCGTGTTTCACTGTTGTAGTCATCACATTTGGGTTATCTGCCTGCAGGTAGCCCTCAGCCAGCCTGAATACCAGAGTCTTCGGATTTCTGTGTCAGATGCTGTCACTTCCTCCCTGACGTCAGGTGTATAAAACATGCAGCCGACACCATTACATCAGTCTTTCTTGCCGTGTGGTGCCCGAAGCAGAAGCAGTTCTCAAGTGCCAGTCGGCCGTCTCCTGAAATTTTCGTTTTCGAGTTTCAGACCCGAAGTCTTCAAAAAAAGATAAGTAACCCGTTGGGGATCCTTTTTCTTGCTCCAACCGATGTCAGTAAAAGTTAACAATTGTCTTACCTGTGGAAAGCAAATACCTCATAGAGATTTTCATTCTTACTGCATTCCCTGTTTAGGCCCAGACCACAATGTCCCTCGCTGTCGGTTTTGTGCCTTGTTCAGCGCCTGAACTATTCATCGTCGGGCCATTTTTGCAGCCAGTTACTTTCATACTCTATGTATGTACTCCAAAATGGCTTTGTTAAGCCATCCGACTATCTTCCGAAAAAAAGTAAGGAAAAAGACAGACCGCATAGGTCAAAAACTGCCGACGACGCTTCCGTTAAGCTAGTCGCCAGTTCGCCAGTACTCAGTGAGGCACTTTTGCAGCCCCTGATACCCACTACTTCAGATTCGCAGGCCTCTACTGAGACCCATTCGGAGACCGGTATGCTGCGAGATGCTTCTTCGACTATGGAACCTGCGGATGTCTCTACCTTGGATGGGTCCGGAGCCACTGTGCAGGCACCAGCTTCTGAGGGTGTATTCAGGCCTACAGACATTCCTATTAAACCGACGCCATCATTTCCATCCAGAAGATATGAATTCCTCAGGCCAAAAACCCACACTACGCCTAGAAAACCGACAACCAAACTGCAGGCTCAGGCCCATATGCCTCAAAACAAATGCTTCGAATGGCTGAAGACCTTATTACCTTAATTAGGGGGAAGCCAGCCTTCCCCTCCAAGAGACCTAGAACTGATTTTCTTTCTGATTCTTCATATCAGGAACCTGATATTTCTGCTCCTTCTGATTACCAGGATTTGCCCTTATCTACTTATGAGGATTCTGATGCAGAGGATTCCATTCCTTCTGCTTCCCCTCCAGAAGATCTTCCTTTCGGTGAAACCTTGCATACTCTTAGGGAGCATTTACGCTGGGAAAGCCAGGATTACTCGAGTCCAAAAAGAGATTTAGAGAATTCTTACTCCTGCCTCAACACAGGCCCTTTAACTATCCCTCCTGTTCTGGACATTGTAGATAATGCTTTCCTGACAGGTACTACAGAGTACCTGACACTCACAAATTCCTCTTCAAGAATCTTTCTGCGGATCCAGAGACCAATTCCCAAGGACCAAAAGGCATTAAGGCTACTGCTGCCAAAAATCCTACCCCTTCTGATAGAGATTCTAGAGCCTTGGACAGATGCGATAAGAAAGTATACACTTCTGCTACTTTAGCCATTACTGCTTTAAATTGCCAGTTTCATATGTTAAAGTATCAGCAGCATATTTATGAGACTACTTAAACAGAAAATGATGTTGATTCCTGACTGTGCTGAACACAAAGAATTGCAAGATTTAATGCATTCTGCAGAACAAGTTGGTAAACATACTTTGCAATGTGGTTTTGACACTTTAGAAGCATCTTGCAGGGTTGCTGTCACTGGGTCTGTACTTAGAAGGCATGCTTGGCTTAAGGAACAAAACTTGCCAGATCATGTTAAGGCTAAATTACTGGATGCTTCATTAAACCAAGACCGCCTTTTTGGCAACAAAGCAGAAGTCGTCCTCAAAAGGATGGAGGAAAAAGCAAAATCTATGCAAACTGTTAAAGATTTCCTACAAGTACAGCCTTCCAGATTCAGTAGACATTGGCTTTCAAAGAACTGATCCTTTCTAGTCCCTTCCAGGCCTTCTCAGTCCAAACCCAGGAACAGCAGACCACCTAGGCTACAGTCTCAGGCTACGCACAGATCTAAACAGTAGGGGGCTCCCACTTCCAAAGCAGGGAGTAGTAAGCCACCCCCTACGGACAAATAGCACAATGACTTAGCCTTAACCCTTCCAAGCCCTGCTCAACTACCTGCTCCTTTAGCAGGAAAGCTCGCCCTGCATGCAAAAAACTGGGAACTCATTACCCAGGACAAATGGGTTTTGAGCATAGTTTCCCAAGGATACAGATTCCACTTCCACACCCTACCAACCCCAAATGGTTGGCCAGACATCCTCCAAATCAATGGGTGGAGGCCCAACAGCAGGTTTCTTCTCTTCTCAGTATCAAGGCTATTCAACCTGTCCCAGCAGAACAAAGGGGACAAGGTTTTTATTCAAGACTTTTTCTGCTACCCAGAAAAGAACTCCTGGCATCCTATCCTGGACCTCTCTATTCTCAACACCTTTCTGGTGGTTGCAACATTCAAAATGCTAGCTTTTCAACAGCTTCTTCCTATGCTAGCCAAGGATGCCTGGCTGGCAACCCTAGACTTAAAAGAAGCTTACCTGCACATCCCAATAAGAGGATCCTGCAGACGAGACCTTCGTTTCAGGGCGGGCTCCATGCACTTTCAGTTCTCTGCACTTCCCTTTGGCTTATCTACTGCGCTCAGGGTGTTCACAAAGTGTCTAGCTCCAGCCACTGCATTTTGCAGGCAGAAAAATATTCAAATTTACCCATACTTGGACGATTGTCTGATTCAGGCAGAAAGCCAGGACTTGCTATTACAACACGTGGCATTCGTAAAGAAATCTCTAACCTCACTGGGGTATACCATCAACAAAAAGAAGTCTCACCTAGTACCCTGCCAACAGATTGTATTCCTGGGAGCAAGCTTGAACACAGCTTCCCAGATGGCATTCCTCATTGCGGAGAAACAAGTTTATTTGACAACTTACTTCAAATTATTGGCCACAAAACCCCAGCTATATGCAAGGAAAATACTGCAAGCTCTGGGGTTCATGGCCTCTTGCATTCTACTAATTCCATATGCAAGACTGCATATGAGGAAACTCCAATGGTATCTAAAAAGCCTATGGTGTCAACATTCTCAGGACCTGGAAACAATAATTTCTATCATTCCTTGTATGAACACAGAGTTCCTTTGGTGGGCAGAGGCCTGCTACCACAACAAGGGACACCCTACCCCCTGCCGCCCAAACCCTAACAACAGACGCATCAGACTATGCATGGTGGCTCACATGGCAGGGCAGTACATTCAGGGCAAATGTAACCCGAGACAGATGCACCTGCATATCAATCAAAAAGAAATGTTAACTGTACAGAATGCTCTGACAGCCTTCAAAGACCGTATTATTCCAGGACAACTATTGTTAAAGACAGACAACACCACAGTTATGTGGTACATAAACAAGCAGGGGGGAACCCACTCGTACCCTCTCTGCATACTAGCCATGGCTCTGTGGGACACAGCCTTGAGCTACCAAGTACACCTACAAGCACAATTCCTGCCAGGCAAACTAAATTCACTGGCAGACGACTTAAGCAGAAATCTCTTGGACCCACACGAATGGAAACTAGAACCCAAAATATTCAACCTCTTGAAGAACAAATGGGGACTCCAGAGGGAGACCTGTTTGCCTCCCCTCAGAACTACCAATTGAACAAATTCTGCACAAGAACTCCCCACAGTCAGGCTTGGAAAGTGGATGCCCTGTCCTTTACCCGGGAAAGTCTCTCGGTTTATGCCTTTCCCCCTCTGCCTCTCACCTCAAAGCTTTTACTAAAGATCAAACAGGACAAGCCAAGGACAATACTGATTGCACCAGACTGGCCACGCCAGCACTGGTGTACCCCCTCTTGTGCGGTATGACATTGCTACAACTATGGCACCTGCCTCAGACCCCTTCCCTACTGTCCCAGCAGGCAGGCCAGATTCTGCACCCTCAGCTTCAAACCCTGAACCTTGCAGCCTGGCTAATTCCTTGCGCTCTCCTCTAGCATCCCTCATTAAGCAGGTGCTGGATGTCATTCTGGAGGCAAGGAGGCCTAGTACTAGAAAATCCTATGCTGAAAAGTGGAGACGATATTGTTCCTGGAGCCAGGCTCAGGGGATGGGCACAACGGTGCCCAGCTTACCTCATATTCTGGAGTACTTAACAGAAATGCTCCACAAGGGCATATCCTTCTCGTCAATTAAAATTCATGCCTCTGCCATTTCAGCAAGTTATAATACTGAGCCACCCCTCTTCTCTCACCCCTTGCTAAAACAATTCCTTAGAAGGGCCAAAAATTTAAGACAACCCCCCCAGGAGAGCTCCCACTCCAGCCTGGGACCTTAACTTTGTATTGGAAAAGCTCACTCTTCCCCCCTTTGAGCCAGCTGCAACAGCAGAGTTGAAATTCCTTTCTTGGAAAACAGCCTTCCTTCTAGCCATCACTTTAGAAAGAAGAGTGTTTGAATTAACAGGCCCTCATGGCAGTGGAACCCTTCATTATCTTCCATGTGGACAGGGTTTCCCTCAGGACTGATCCTTCCTTTATGCCCAAGGGTGGTGTCTAGTGTGGCCCTAAATCAGTCCATTTTTTTGCCTACTTTTTCCCTAATGCACAAAACAAAGGGGAATGAATACTGCACTCTCTGGACGTGCACAGACAACTTAGATTCTATTTGGACGGGACTAAGCCTCTCAGAAAATCTGAACAACTGTTAGTTGGCTTTTCTGCAGGGGCAGAGTGGAAGGCCATTTCAAAGCAAACTATTTCCAAATGGATAGCCCATTGCATTCATTTCTGCTACAAGCACCATGGAAAACCTACCCCACAGGGGATAAGATCACATTCCACCAGGGCTGCATCTACCTCTGCGGCATTTCTCAGAGGAGTCCCTACCAGGGACATCCTAGAAGCTGCTACCTGGAGCTCTGTACATAACCTTCACCAAGCATTACCACATGCCTATCTTTTCTAAATCCAGAGCTGGATTTGCCAGTACAGTCTAGCAGGGCTTAATAGCTGGCCCTAATACTCTCTAACTTCCTCCTCCCTTCCTTAGCTTTGGGAATCAACCCAAATGTGATGACTGCAACAGTGAAACATGAAGAACATAGTACAATTGTGTACACTTACCATAAATGTAGATGTTCGAGTGTATTCACTGTTGCAGTCCTGGTTACCCTCCCTCCAGCTCCCTGACTTCTCTTGGCTCTACCTTTCCTTCTTGTTGGTATATTTATTTTTTTCTTGTGTATTTATTTTTTGATGGGGGTGTACCATACCATATAATTGCTTCCTATTGTGGGAACACCTGACATCTGGGGCAAGAAAAACTGATGTAATGGCATTGGCTGTATGTTTTATAACCCTGATGACCTGACATCAGGGAAGAAGTGACAGCATCCGATGCAGAAATCCGAAGACTCTGGTATTCAGGCCGGCTGAGGGCTACCTGCAGGCAGATAACCCAAATGTGATGACTGCAACAGTGAATACACTCCAACATCTACATTTATGGTAAGTGTACACAACTGTACTTTTTCTCTTACTATAAGTTGTCAAACTCACATGACAATGTATATTTTGTCCCTTTTGCTCAGCTGGGAGAGATTCACTCTGGCCTACCTAATTCTGAGGCTAAGTCCGCTGCTCTTTCTTTGGTGGGACTCATCTCATGTGGCTCATCACTCCATTATGTGTAGTTAAGATGCTGCCAATGGCTCCTCTTGGACTGCTGCTTGAGGCTCTGACATGAGACAATATTCCTGGCTTTATCGTCAAGCTTTTCCTGATGACATTAAGACTAAGCTTCAGGATGCCCCCCTCAATAATCAAAATCTCTTTGGTACTCCAGTGGTGGATTTATTTAAAATCTTACAAGACCAAGACAAGATCATGAAGGAGCATAAACATATTTTTGTTTCTTTTCTTTTTAAGAGTTAAGGGAATTATCCTGCTAAAACTGCCTTTGTTTATAGACAGCCTTGTCACCCCTCCAAAGATAAGAAAGTACCTTGGCATGTTTTTTCTAACGGGCCAACTCAAGATACCTAGACCTCAAAAACCTTTCTTTCAGAACAAATCTTCCATCTGACATTCCACCTTCCCTTCCCTTCCTGTCGGTCAGGTTCCCTTGCCTCTCAGACTTTCTCTGCCACTCCCAGTTTGGCAACAGAGTCATTCGGACTCTTGGGTTCTTTCAATCATCCTTCAAGGCTACGTCATGGTGTGGACATCTATTCTCCCCTGTTCAAGCATTCCACAACCCCCTTCAGATCAAATTCCTAATTTTTCAGGAGTGTTGCAGGGCTTACTGGATAGAGGCACTATTCAAACCATTCCAGAGGCCCTAAAGGGATACAGGGTTTTATTCCAGGATGTTCTCGTCCCCAGAAAAGGGGGAGGGGTCATTGGAGGCCTGTTCTAGACATTTCCTTTTTGAATACTTTCCCCAATGTACCCACCTTCAGGGTGCTTTCCCTCCTTACTCTGTTTCTCCTTTTACTTCCTCAAGCCTTCCTAGATTCCCTGGATCTGGAGAATGCTTATCTGCATACTCCCTTTCACCCTGTATATTCAGGAATTATTTGCAATGTTCTTCGTGTTTCACTGCTGCAGTCATCACACTTGGGTTATCTGCCTGCAGGTAGCCCTCATTCGGCCCGAATACCAGAGACTTGGTATTTCTGCGTTGGATGCTGTCGCTCCAGGACTGACGTCAGGTCGTCAGGGGTATAAAAACAGGCAGCCGACACCATTACATCAGTCTTTCTTGCTGAGGAGCCCGAAGCAGAAGTAGTTTGCAAGTGCCGTTCGGCCGCTACCTGAATTTTCGTTTACGAATTTAATAATCCTGAAGTCTTCTAAAGCTAAGTACCCCATTGGGGATCCTTTTTTCTTGCTCTAACTGATGTCAGAAAACGTTAACAATTGTCTTTCCTGTGGAAAGCAAATACCTCACAGAGATTTTCATTTTTACTGCGTCACCTGATCTGAAGTAGTTAACCTTATTTGTGCAGCAACCTATGGGAATCGGATCCGAGCCGGCAGTTTTCAACAGCCTTAGATCCGAGCTCCAAGCACCTCCCCTACCCATAATCCCCTGCCAACTCTGACTGACCTCAGATCTAGTTTGCCGCGGTTTACTTCAGCAGCTTGATCCCGAGTTCCAGGCATTTTCGTTCACTTTATGAGAAAAATTTAACTTTTCTGACCCTTTTCTTTAACTTTTGGTGTGAGTGTGTGTTCAGGTCCCTTTATCTTCTTAAAACTCTCTGTTTAATTTAATTTGTTTCATATCTCACCTCTCCCTTCCTTTGTGGTTCCGTCAGGGTTGTATGTGTGTGTTTGGGGCCTAGTGTGTGTGGTTTTTACCTTCTTAGTATGTCTGAGGCCCCAAAGTTGGTGTTTTCTAAGTGCAGCGAGTGTGGCCCTAAGCTGTCCCCAGCGGATGGCCACACTCGGTGTGTGTTGTGCCTTGGGGTTGAGCACCTGTCTTCTGGTTGTACCATCTGTGCAGCGTTCAACCTCAGGGCACTCAAGGACCGGAGGTCAAAGCTGATTCTGGCGGGTCTTCTGCCCCTGGACTCGGCTTCTACCTCCGGTCCTCCCATGGCTCCCGCTGCGGCGACTACCACTCCTGCTTCACTCCCCCCGGCCGGGACTCAACCTCCCGCCTTAGGCCCGGAGGAGAGGGAGGCTAGGAAAGAAAGGAGGAAGGAGAAGCACCACAAGTGGCGGGCCGGGGCCTCCGCTTTGGCCCCCCGGTTAAGCGGTCTTCTCCCTCCAGGACTTCTGGGTCTCCTCCTTCTCGGATCCGGTCCCCGTGCTTTTCACTGGGTCCTGAGGAGGAGGAGACCCAATCTCCGTCGAGGTCATCGAGGCGATACTCCCGCCCCGCCTCGGTGGCCTCGTCGAGATCTACCCGAAGTCTCACTGATGCAGATTTGGACCGGATGATGATAAGATTCCTCCAGGCCCAACTGCAGATGGGAGTGCTCCTGCCCCCCCCTTCCGGGGGGGAGCTCGACCCCCTTCTTTGCCCCGATAGCTCCTTCTCCGTCCTGTTTCCTGGGTTCGGAGTCTTCGGAGCCAGGCAGCCTTGGAGCCGGGGGGGCGTTGGCGCCAACACTTCCCTCGAGTCTGTCGGGTCCATTTTTTTCGGATCCGAGCTCTCTGAGCCGAGGGCTGAGCTTCGGATCTGGGGGTATCGGTATGTCTTCGGCTCCGTCCAGGTCGCAGCATGCTGGTCCGTCGGATCCGATTGCTTTGGTGCCGGCTCTGATCCGTCCGTCGGTTCCGAGCGAGGGTCTGCTTTCGGATCCCAGAGAGAGCAGCTCTCCCTCGGCATTCGATGTGGTGGAGAGGGCCCTGTCGAGAGATTCCAGGCCCCCAGCCCTTGCCACGGCTCCACCCTGCACTCCTCTGTTGGGTCCGACTTCCATCACCCGGCCCCAGGGACAGCCTGCTTTGACGTCCCAGGTATTTCCATTGGAACAAGACGTTGCTGGTGAGACCTCCTCGGACAGCCCCCCCCCGGATTTGGAGGAAGGGGAAGGCTCCCCAAGATCACCCCCCGAAGATGTCTCATTTGGTGACATCATGGAGATGCTCAGAATAAGGGGGGGGGGGTCTGCCCCAAAGTCTACCTCGGACGAATCCGTGTTCCTTGAGGCATTTGAAGCAGGCCTTTCTACCTCTTGGGTGTCCCCTCCGGCCGACCCCCTGGTAGACTTGATTACTACCAGGGCGTGGAAGGAGCCAGACACTGTGGAGCCAGTCCCCAAGCCCCCGGACAAGATTCTTAGCCCACCCTCTGACAAGTCCCACTGGAGTAAGGGTCCCCCTGTAGATGCCATGTTGGTGGCGGCGGCCACCAAGAGGGAACTTGCTCAGGAGAGTCCCTCGGTTCATCCCCCGAGCAAGGAGTCTGGGTAGATGGACCGCCTAGGGAAGCAGGTGTTTAGTTCGGCTACCTTCTCTGTGAGGTCGCTGAACTACATGGCACATGTGCTCCGACTGCAGCGGGACCTTATCAAAGAGTATGCTGCACCCCCCCCCCCCAGTCCATGTCGGCAGAGGACAAACAATTGCACTCCACCCGGATGGCCACTCTACGATCTATATCTAACACCTCTATGCAGCTACTTTCTCATGCCACCGAAGTAGCCGCTAGAGCCAGCGGAGCAGGCCTCGTCATGAGACGTCAGGCCTGGCTCCGGCACTGTGATTTCGCAGAACCCTTTAAGGCGTCTTTTGCTAATGCCCCTTTTGATGGTTCTGCCCTCTTCGGCAAAACCGTGCGAGATACCTTGGTCCAGAGCGAAAAGGATGGGAAGACGTTATCTGCCGTCGGAGTCCGCTTCTCTGCTCCCCAGAGGTCCTTCTCTAAGAACCAAAAGGGACAGAAGAAGATGTGGTTCCGGAAGTCGCAACAGTCCCGTCCCGCTCCGGACTCCCATCCCTTCCGTGGCAGAGGAGGGCAGGGTGGACGTTGCCCTAGAGGCAGAGGGGGGCCTGCAGAACTTTGGATCCAGAGAACCCTTCTCGGACCAACCCATGCAACACCCCTGAGGGGTTGCCCGACTACTCCACTCTGGAGACAGTCGGGGGGGCGTTTCTCGAAGCACTCAGCAGCTTGGGAGTCCATCACGACAGACCGCTGGGTGCTTCGCATCATATCCAGAGGATATCAGATCCCCTTTTCTCGTTACCCACGCAGCCCCAGATACCTCCCCGATGTCCCACCTGATCAGAGGGAGGCCGCAGCAATGGAAATCCAACATTTGCTGGAAAAAAGAGCCATCCAACATGTCCCCCCAGACCAGTGCGGGTCCGGGTTTTACTCCAGGTTCTTCTTGGTGCCAAAAAGGATGGGGGACTTAAGACCAATCCTCGACCTCTCTTCCCTGAATCTGTCAGTAACCAAAGAGAAGTTCCGCATGGTCACTCTTCAATCCATTATCCCCCTTTTGCGGGAGAATGATTGGATGTGCTCTATAGACCTCAAGGATGCATACTACCACATTCTGATGGACAGGCGATCCAGGAGGTTCCTCCGCTTCCGGCTAGGAGCCAGTCATTTCCAATTCAGGGTCCTCCCCTTTGGTCTCACCACAGCCCCCATGGTGTTTACCAAAGTGTTAGCGGCCCACCTGAGGCTCCAGGGAATTCAGGTCTTCCCGTACCTGGACGACTGGCTCCTGACCGCCCCGACAAGGCATCTACTCTGTGCAGCCAGAAACTACTTTCTTCGTCTAGCTCCCCCGGCTGGGGATCACTATCAACATAGAGAAGTCATCTCTTATTCTGACTAAAACCATAGACTTCATAGGGGCCAGATTAGACACAAACAAACTCCTAGCTTTCTTGACCACAGACCGGCTACTAACCCTGAGGCTACATATGCAGGCCATTCTGCAATCTCCAGTTCCCCCGGTGGAATTGGTCCTGAGGGCTCTTGGCTCGATAGCGGCAGCAATCAACCTATTGCCAATGGCACGTTTGAACATGAGGGTCTTACAATGGACCCTTCAGGTCCAGTGGTCCTTTCTTCACTACCCTCTGAGCCATCCCATTCCCCTCAGCAGGGCTTGCAAGAGGGCCCTCCTATGGTGGCTCCAATCTCCGGACCTCCAGCAAGGACGCCCCTTTTCTATGTCCCCCTCCACTAGCCACGGTGACCACGGACGCCTCCCGCCTTGGGTGGGGGGGCATTGTTCGGGCAGGACAGTCCATGGCACGTTGGACCTCACGGAGACCTCACTGCATGTCAACGTCCTAGAGATGAGGGCAGTGCTGTTAGCGTTGCAAGCACTTCAGGACCTTATTCCTGTAGGAACGATTGCGATTCAGACAGACAATATGTTTGTTGTCTGGTACATCAACAAACAGGGGGGAACTAGGTCTTACCCACTCTGTCAAGAGGCCATGAGGGTGTGGGAATGGGCGATCTCCACCAACCGCTTTCTCATAGCAACGCACATTCCAGGATGGTCCAACATCCTAGCGGACAAACTAAGTCGCACCATCCTGTTACCATACGAATGCTCTCTGAATCCCGAGATAGCGAATCGGATTTTCGCCAAATGGGGTCAACCCTGTTGCGATCTCTTTGCCTCTCCCTCGAACACAAAATGTTACGACTACTTTGCTCTCATTTCCCCACTGGGAACCCCGAGAGACGCTCTGGTGCATGCTTGGCCTCCCGGTCTTCTTTATGCTTACCCTCCTCTTCCTCTAATGCTGAAGTTTCTTCAGAAAGCCAGTCGGTTGGGGAGCAGGATTATCCTCATTGCCCCGTTTTGGCCTCGTCAAACCTGGTTCCCTTACCTTTGGTCTCATCTGGTGAATCCTCCTTGGATTCTGGATCCCCGTCCAGATCCAATATCCCACCCCCTAGATCTCCCAGTCCCAAACCTGGACAACCTCAAGCTCACAGCTTGGCTGCTCCAGTTCCACTCGTAGCTAGGACTCCCGGTATTTCTTCCCCAGTTAAAACTATTCCAGTAGCAGCGCACAAGCCTTCTACTAGAAAGATTTATAGCAGCAAATGGAAACGTTTCTCCATTTGGGCGGCACACACAAATTTGGATCCTTTTACAGCTCCTTTGCCCGCTGTATTAGACTTTCTGTCAGGACTGTTTCATCAGGGGGCTAGCTCCTCCACAGTCAAGGTTCAACTAGCAGCTATCTCTCATTATCACGTGGGAAATTAACTGGGCCCTTTGATCACCACGAAATTGTGTAAGACCTTTTTGAAGGGCACCTTTCTGCTCAGACCGCCAGTGAAGGATGTAGTCCCTCCTTGGGATTTAACACTGGTGTCTCAGGCCTTGACAGCTCCCCCGTTTGAGCCTGCAGCTTCAGTAGATCTTAAATTCTTGTCATGGAAAACGGCCTTTCTTGTCGCTATCACCTCGGTGCAAAGGGTCTCTGAACTGCAGGCCGTCTGTGTAAAACACCCATACTTGACCTTTCACAAGGATAGGGTTTACCTTAGGACCAATCCCTTTTTACTTCCCAAGGTTGCCTCTGAGTCAAATATTAACCAGTCCATCAACCTGCCGGTATTTTTTCCTAATTACCATAACAAAGGGGAATACAAATTACACTCATTGGATGTGCATAGACAACTTTGCTTCTACATCCACAGGACATCTGGTCATAGGAAATCCGACCAGTTGTTCGTCTCCTTTGCCAAATTTAACTTGGGTAAATCTGTGTCTAAAGTCATACTGTCTAGATGGATTTCACAGTGTATCCTTTTAGCATATGAAAGTTCGGGCAGGCCCGCACCTCAGGGAGTCCATGCCCACTCTACTCTATCTATGTCTACCTCTGCGGCTTTTAGAGCTAAAGTTTCTTTGGATGATATTTGCTCTGCAGCCACTTGGGCCTCATCTCATACCTTTATCAGTCACTATAAATTGGACATTATCTCCAGAAGGAGAGCATCCTTTGGCTCTGCAGTGCTCCGGAACATCCTTCCATGAAGGCCGCCCAAGATTCAGGTAGCTGGGGACTCTGTCCCATAGGTTGCTGCACAAATGAAGTTAACTACTTCAGATTAAGAAGTTATGTACTCACCATAACGTTCCATCTGAGTAGGTAAACTTCATTTGTCAGCAACGGTCCCTTCCTCCTGCCCCCTCACTTGCGAATGTCTTCATACTCAGGTCCATGGGTTTTACCCACTTTATCTTGAGAATAATAATCTTATAGCAGTTTCTGCTGTTGGGCAAACTTGATCTGAGGTCAGTCAGGGTTGGCAGAGGATTATGGGTAGGGGGAGGAGCTTGGAGCTCGGATCTAAGGCTGTTGAAAACTGCCGGCTCGGATCCGAGGTCGGATCCGATTCCCATAGGTTGCTGACAAATGAAGTTTACCTACTCAGATGGAACGTTATGGTGAGTACATAACTTCTTATTTAGGCCCAGACCACGACATATCTCGCTGTCGGTTTTGTGCCTTAACTCTCGAACCATTCATAGTCAGGCTCTCTTTGTCGCTAAATTCTTTCACTATCGATGTCCGTATTCTGAAATGGCTTCGGTAAGCCATCCGACTACCAATATTCCGAAAAAAACGTAAGGATAAAGATAGAGACGGACCGCATAGGTCCAAAGCTGCTGACAACGCTTCCTTTAAGTTAGTCGTGAGTCCGCCAGTAGTCAGTGAGGTGCTTTTGCAGCCCCTGATGACCGCTTCAGTGGATTCGCAGGCCTCTACCAAGACCCATTCGGAGTCCGGTATGCCGCAAGACTCTTCTTCGACTGTGGAACCTGCGGATGTCTCTACCTTGGATGGGTCTGGAGCCACTGTGCAGGTATTGGCTTCTGAGGCAGTTCTTTGCTCAACCAATGTTTGACTCAAACCGACGACTTTTTAAAAAAAAACTACCAGGTTTCTTAGGCCCAGAGTACACACTACGCCTAGAAAACAGACTACCAAAGCATATGCACCTGCTCTCATGCCACAAAAACAAATGCTTAGAATGGCAGAAGACCTTATTATGCTGATTAGGGGAAGTCAGCCTTCCCCTGCTACGAGAAAAAGAGACCAATCCCCTACAGCTTCTACAGACCAGGTGTCCGATGACTCTGAGATTTCTGATTATGAAGACATGCCCTTATGTGATAATGAGGATTCAGATGCAGAGGAATCCATTCCCTCTGCCTCCCCTCCAGAGGATTTTTCTTTTGGTGAAACCTTGCATACCTTAAGAGAGCATTTCCACTGGGAATGCCAAGACTATCCTCAGTCCAAAAAGAGACTCCGAGAATTCCTAGAGTTGCCTCAGCACAGGCCTTTAGCAATACCACCTGTCCTGGATGATGTTTTTATTATTTATTATTATTATTATTTATTTACATTTGTTGACAGGAAAATCCGACTGGACACAAGTCCTTTTTCAGCAGAGGCCCGGGGAGAAAAGCTCCACAATAAAAACAACAATTAATTACAAGTTACAAGAAGTATAGTTAGGTTTTGTTTAACAATAGTAGTAGAGAGTTACAGTTCAAAATGAAATTATTTAGTTAAATGGTACAACACTTATATCATTGGTGCCATAAAGACTAACAAGTATTTTAATAGCTGTGCTAGCAGCTATTACCCTTGAATAACAGTGGCTAAGATTACAGGTGAGATATAAGTTTACAAGCAATGTATTTGGCTGCAATCTGAGGTAGTTAGAGGAGTGGAAGAAAGGGATTAGAGAGCTTGGGGTAGAGATGTTACAGGGGCATGTCTAGTGCTCTTTTAGATGAGATTTTAGAGCAGCTTTGAACTTAATGTGTGATATGACAGATGTTATAGTGTGAGGAAGGGTATTCCATAATTTTGCTATGGAGTAGGAGAAGAGAATTTCTCCAGCAGAGTTCCTGGTTTTAGTTACCTGTAATTGATTTTTGTTGCTGGAGCGTAGTGGTCTGGTGGTATGATAGGGTTGGAGTAGATTTTGGAGGGAGGGGACTTTGAGGATGATTTAGTAGTTTGTGGGTGAGTGAGAGTTGGTACCATTGAAGGAGGTGAGGGAGTTCTAGCCAGCCTAGTTCAGTAAGTGAGGTGCAGTGGTGGCTACAGTAGTTTGCGCCAGTGGTAAACCTTGCTATTTTGTTGTAGCAAGCTTTGAGTTTACCTAACTCACTTTGCCTTAGGCTGGTAAATATTGGAGAGGCGTAGGGTAGGGT
The DNA here is from genome assembly GCF_019279795.1 of Protopterus annectens. Lineage (NCBI taxonomy): Eukaryota > Metazoa > Chordata > Ceratodontiformes > Protopteridae > Protopterus > Protopterus annectens. The sequence goes on from NC_056741.1 coordinate 1,385,533,003, forward strand.
GGAGATAAGGTGGCTATTTGTAACTGAAATCTTGGCTGTTTTGGTGAGGAATTGCTTATTTCTGTATAAAGCTCCTAGTTTTTTGTGTACTTTTTTATGGTTAGCGAGATGTGGATGTCAAACTTGTGGTTTGTTGGGGGGATAATGGTGTTGTCATTGGCTTTAATAATAAATTTGTGGGTGTTTAGATTGTGTTTGGTGGGTTGGAAGATGAGGAGTTTTGTTTTGTTTGGGTTAAGTAAAGGGGGAGGGGTGGTGTTGATGTACAACTCGGATTATGATACCTACATTTACAGCATGTTGCAGGATTCTAACCAGTACGAGCTAGTATCTAGAAATGAGGCTAATATCGCCTATTCGAAGATTAGTTTTATGTTAACTGACCACCTACTTCAAGGCGCTATTAATGAAAAGCTTTACAACTACTTGTATGTCAACAAACCAAGAATCCCTGTTATTTTCGGAATCCTCAAGATACACAAAGGGCTTGACCGTTTAAAGTTTCGACCAATTGTATCTGAGGCAGGAGGCATTACAGAACCTTTAGGGAAATTTATTGACCAGGTAACAAAACAGTTCGGAACATCATTAGAACACGTTTGTAAGGACTCCTGGGATTTTCTCAAAGGAATAAAACATTCTTTTTACAAACCGGAACTTCTTTTGATCACTGTAGATATAGTTGATCTATTCCCAAGTATTCCACATTCAGTGGGCTTAGAGTGGTTTAATGAAGTATTAAGTACTGAAACCTATCTGGGCAACACTATAACTAACCTGTTAGTTGAATACATGGAAACAATTTTAGAAAACAACTATATACATTTTAATGGTGAAATATACAAGCAGAAAAAAGGAGTAGCTATGGGCACTCCTTGTGCGTCCTTTTATGCTAACACCGTCTTACATAGATGGGAACAAAGGTTTATTTTTTCTACCACCTGGGTACAATATTTAGTGCACTACAAGAGGTACCTAGACGATATATGCATTTTTTGGGCAGGAACCCATGATGAATTTTTGGATTTCATCAAGTATTTAACTCAACCACCCATTTTTTATCTTTTGCCTATACGATTAGTAATGACGAACTACATTACCTTGATGTAACCTTATACAAGGATCGGGTCAATAATGTATTCCAATCTAAACTGTATAGGAAGCCAACCTTTTCTAATACATACTTACACTTTCAGAGTGGACACCCCTTCTATCAGAAAAAGGGCATTGTCAAAGGACAATTCATAAGAGCTTCTAGAATGTCCAGTACTACACACAATTGTTTAGAAGAGATTGACTTCCTAAAATCTCTATTTCTTGAAAGAGGATACCTCTTAACACTTTTAACTACTTTAGCCCAACAGGTCATGGGTAGCAGAGAAACACTCTATCCCCCTCTTTTAGGTGCAGATATGGTTGTTCATCACACTGACATTAAAGAGCCTGACCACACTTATGGCAGGTTCATTTATACTTACTGTCTCAACTCCTTTGAGGTTGAAGAAATTTTCCACAGACATTGGCCAGTTCTTTCACTACATGATGAATTGAAAAATATTATACCACCACACCCAAAGTTTATTAGAAAGAGGGACACCAACCTCAAAGAAATTTTTGAAGGGAACAACTATACCAGAACGAACACTCAATTGCCCAAAGCAGGCACCTTTAAATGTGGTGCCTGCAAACAATGTAACACTATTTTTGACACCTAGTATTTACATTGTTTCTAGGAACTTTCTGTTTAGACCTAAAGTTTTTACAAACTGTGGCAGCAAAGGAGTGGTATACTTAGGGTTCTGTACCACCTGCACTAGTTTCTATATTGGCAAAACAGAAAGGCCTTTTAGAAGAAGAATTTATGAGCATTTACATGACATTTCTAAACAAAAGGAATCAAATGCTTTATATAAGCATTCCTTGGTTTGCAAGAATTTCAAATTCAAGTTCTTGGTATTGGAACAAGTACTTCCCAATGCTAGGGGTGGCGACTGGGAAACAAGTCTAGAATATAGAGAACTTTTCTGGCAACTCAGGTTAGAAGCAAGTAGAGCCCCAGGTTTAAATGAGAGTGTTAACATCAGCAATGTTCTCAAAATTAGAAGAGCTCGCTTGTAAGTTTGTAAGTAGACACACCCTTCACAGTAAGATCATTCACTGTTGTAGGTGTCTGCTGCAACATGACTTTTTAACTACAGTAAACTTTATGCTTGTATACTTTTTTCAACAATTTTTTCTCTACAGATGTATGTTTTCTATTTCTACTATTTTTAAAATTGTTTTAACATTCACCAAATATATTTAACACAAAAATTATGAACAACAGGAATACAGCTTTTTAACATAACTGATAATGCAGTTTATTTAACAGGTTTTATATGTATACACACTTGCTACTAGAGTTAGTATATGAGCATTAGCACGTACATTTTTAAACAGTGTATTTTATGTTTCAAATGTGCAACGCTTTGTAATATGGGTATTTCTTTTTAAACATATGAGCATTTCTCCTTTTTAAATTGAGTGTTGCTTCACTAAAGTAGCACTCCTCACTAATTGTTAATTGTTAATTGACTTAAGACTAACAGCTAACTAGCTAACCATGTGATAGGGAAAGATATATAAAATGGCACTGTTTCCAATGTTTGAATTCATTTTTAACTTGAAAAAGCTCGGTATCTAGCCGAGCGAAAGCGCTTGTTTTATATCAATAAATTTTCTTGCAACTACCCACTTGGCACTCGTTTACTCTGTGGATTACGTTGGTCAGATTCTGCTTTGAAGCTTGTTTTTCTTTGGTTTGGTGATACTGTTGCTATTTATTTCTGGGTTAAGTATTAATTGCGCATCTGAAAGCCAAATTTCAACTGAGGAAAAGGCTTCCTGTGTGGTCTTTTGAAGTTCAGGTAGGGAGTGGGCTGAGCAGATGATGGAATCATCTGCGTACTGTACGAGAGTGGCTTGTTTGGTAGCAGAGGCTAGATTATTAGTGAATATGGAGAAGAGTAAGGGTCCAAGGATGGATCCTTGGGGAACACCGATTGAGACAGGGAGTTGGGAGATGTATCATTATGCCAAACAACGGATTGATGGCGGTCAGGCAGCTCTGGAACAAGTTTGTGACAGATTGAAAGAAGGATAGAATATTGAGGACAGTGATTAGTTGTTTGAGAGATAATTTCGAATGCTTTAGATAGTTCTAGGAAAGTTGCAGAGCTGAAATAACCATTGTTTTTATGTTGAAGGATTGTATTAGTGAAAGCAGGTAAGGCAGTGGTTGTGCTGTGGTATGGTCTGAAACCATGCTGTGTGTTAGGAGGTTGTTAGCAAGGAGGTAGCCTAGAACCCGAGAGTGAATGCATCTCTCAAGTATTTTTGATAGAGGAGACAGAATTGCTATGGGCCGGTAGTTAGTGAATTCTGTGGAGGGCCCACCTTTGTGGAGAGGGATAATGTGGGATATTTTCCATTGGGAAGGGACATAGCTTTCAGATAAAGATCGGTTAATCAGGATTGCAACTGGATAGGCTAGGGCTTCAGCTGCAATTTTAAGGTACTCAGCTGGGAGGTTGTCAGCTGCTAGTTTTGTGGGCTTTAGTTTCGATAAGAATTTTTTATGTTTGAGGTAGGGATAGGAGAGAAAGCGAATGCAGTGGGCAGGCTACTAGGTGTAGATGAAGGGGGTAGGGGAGAGGTGTCGTGTTTTGCTAGTGATAGAACGGATTGTTTGAAGTGAGTGTTGAAAGAGGTGGCAATGTTTTCAGAGGAATTTGTTTTGTTTGGTGGAGGGGTTCCTACTTTTCTTGGGTGGAGGATGCAGTTGATGGTTGACCAGAATTGTTTAGGGTTGTTTTGAGTGGAGTTCAGGGCAGACTGGTAATATAGGATTTTGTCCTGTTTTATTAATTTTTTGACTTTGTTACGTAATTCACAGAATTTCTGTCTATCAGAAGGGCTTTTTGTCTTGTGCCAGTGATTCCAGGCTCCATCTCAGATTTTTATTTCTGATCTAGTGGCTTGTTGTAACCATGGGGAGGACTGGGCTTTAACTCTAGTAAATCTTGTGGGTGCATGGGTGTTTAGGACTTTAAGGAATGTGGTACTGAAAAACTGGACAGCGTCATCAAGGTTAAGGTATTTTAGTGAAGTCCAGTTGCAGTTTTTTAGGGCTGAGATGAAATTGTCAGGGTTAAAGTTTACTTTATTACGCATTTGCTGATAATGTGAGGTTTGAGCCAAGTTTCTGTTAGAATGATAATATCAGGGGAGTATAAGTCTATGGTAGCACGGAGTTCATGGATTTTATTGGTTATACTTCTGGTATTTAGGCTTAAGATTAGGAAGTCAGTTGGTTTCCTATTGGGTGTAATTTGAGGGTGGGTGAGGTTGTTAGGCTGACTATCAGTGGAGGAGTTGTGGGGTCCAGGGTTTGGGTGGATGTCCCCGCTGAGGGCAAGTATTGCTATGGCTGAGGATGTTAGTTTTAGTAATGAGAGAATTAGTTTAAGTTTTGGGGTAGCTTTTTGTTTGGGTGAAGTGGGTGATAGATACATTAGGTTGAGGGATAGTTTGTAAGGTATTAGGGATGCTTTTTGTTTGTGTGGTGGTGGTGATAGCTTAAGTGGTTGTGCATTGGGGCGTATTTGTTGTGAGAGGTGTATGAGTAGTGTGATGGTGTGACATGAGGGGTGGTGACTGTAGTTGTGCAGTGGAAGTTGTTTGGTGGGGGTATAAAGGTAATTTAAGATGTAATGTGTGCAGGAAGGGTGCGTGTGCATGTGGAGAGTATAGGTAGTGTGTGTCGGATCATGGTACTCAAGGTGGGAGGTTAATGGTAGGCTGGAGGTGTGATTAGAGTTGGTGTTGCAAGTGTGGTTGGTTGTGACTGTAATGGGAGGGACGTTTGGCTAGAATAAGTGTAGGTGTGCTGGGGCGGGTGGGATATGGGGGTGGGGGAACGAAGCAGGCAGAAACTATTTGTTGTACATATCAGAGGGAACCAATCAGTAGGCTAAATACAACTCACACGCATCACAATTATAGTAGAGGCTTAGGCAGGTAATGGTATAGAAATGACCTGTGTCTTAAACATTAAACTGCTGGGTTAGAGTACACTAGCAATGGGACACAGGCTGTAAAGGAAAGGGGAAAGAGAGGTTGAGTGAACAGAAATGATCCCTGAAAACCTTGAGGCAGCTTGCCAGACCACAGTAGAAACAATCATAAAATGTCTGTGTGCCTCAAGACAGTGGAGCAGTTGAGTAGCAATTCATAGAGGTAAGAAATGTACGCATCTAATAGCAACCTAACACATGCTGCTTTATTAGGTCTGTATAGTTTGCAGCTCTTGATATTAGCAGTTGCTAAAAAGAGAGAAGAATGGAAAGATAAAGTTCAGGGGAATCCAACACTATTTGATTGAGTGAGTGAGTGTGCCACTTGACAAATAAGCGCTAAAGTGTTTCACTATGGAAACTTGCCTAGTACAGCAGGAAGATTAATGAAATTAATAGGTCCACTGCAGGTGAGATGAACGCTTGTATTTCTTACCACGAGGAAGCTGCAAAGGGGTGGGAGACCAGTTAAGCAGGGCTAGTCATGTGTACTCACTGGGGAAAAATGCAAACAGCAGCTGTAAGAGGAAAAAAATAAATAAATGTTAGTCCAGGGGTATTAGGAGCTATGTAGGACAGAAGATATATCATCACTAAGGAAGTGTTTCAGCATATAAATAGCAGAACTAGACAGGCTAGGGCTAGAGGAAGTGAAGCAACAACAAAGATGGGGGGTGAGAAAGGAAAGTAGGAGGCCCTAAGAGAAGGCAGCTAGATTAGAACAGCAGAAGTATCAGAAATGAGGCAGACGTAGAACACAGTATATACAGTAAATCATTTTACAAAATGCAATCAATAGACATTGGTTACTGTAATCCCTTTAAGGGAGTATAAACAAACAAAAAACACCACCAGCACAGTACATTTCAGTTAACTTGAGAAAAATAACCCTACAAGCAAAGCAGCTTAAGTAGACATGAGGCAGTAAATATATAGCAAGTAAAAACACTTTACAAAATGCACTTTATAGCCACAGCACTATTTTCTTCAATACATTTGTTGTAACTAACAAAGTAGATGGAGACCAGCCCCAGAAATACTTGCATAGAAAAGCAGTGTATCAGTTACAGTATTGCCCAGTAAAACATACAGTAATGTTTTAAACAGTGGCTGTGAACATTGGAACTCAGGTTACAAGAACCTTATGGATACAGTTGGATGGTAAAGAATCTCACAACTGCAACTGAAAGAGGCAGACCACATGGCACAGTGTTAGCACCCAGTAAAACCCAGTATAACAAAAGCAGTTTACAGACAATAAAAAGTATAGAATGATCTAACAATAACAGCTTTACACATAACACTTAAGTGGCATGCACACTTACTCTGGGAGCAGAGGAAATTCCCTTCATAAGGATGAAAAGGCTGTTTGAAAATGGCACCAGTTGTTGAGAGTGACTAAGTAACTTCAGAGAGGAAGTTGATCACAGGGGAGGGGGAAATGAGTCTAAGTAGGAGGCAAAGGATGAAGGGAAATGTAGTCAAAATACAGTAGCAAATGGGACACAGGCTGTAAAGGAAAGGGGAAAGAGAGGTTAAGTGAACAGAAATGATCCCTGAAAACCTTGAGGCAGTTTGCCAGACCACAGTAGAAACAATCAGTTAAAGTGTGCCTCAAGACAGTGGAGCAGTTAAGATTAGCAGTTCATAGAGGTAAGAAATGTGTGCATTTAAAAGCAACCTAACACATGCTGCTTTATTAGGTCTGTATAGTTTGCAGCTCTTGATATTAGCAGTTGCTAAAAAGAGAGAAGAATGGAGAGATTAAAGTTCAGAGGAGTCCAACACTATTTGATTGATTTTATGGAAACCAGTCTTACTCCTGACACTTTATCTCCTGCCCGTAGGAAACCAGACAGGTACTACAGAGTACCTGGCACTCACAAATTTCTTTTTAAGAATCCTACTGCTGATCCAGAGATCATTTCCCAGGGGCCTAAAGGTATCAAGTCTACTACAGCCAAGAATCCCACCCCTTCGGACAGGGATTCCAGAGCTTTGGACAGATGGGGTAAGAAGGTATATACCTCTGTAACTCTTGCTATTAGGGCACTGAATTGTCAGTTTCACATGCTGAAGTACCAGCCACATATTATGGAACTTATTAAACAAAAAGTGGCAACCTTTACAGACTGTGCAGAAAATAAAGAATTGTAGGAGCTTATGTACTCTGCAAGCCAAGTCAGTAAACATACTTTGCAGTGTGGCTTTGACGCCCTAGAAGCACCTTGCTGGGCAGCAGTCACTGGATCTGTACTGAGAAGACATGCTTGGCTCAAGGAGCAGACCTTGCCAGTCCATGTCGAATCAAAGTTGATAGACACTCCTTTGAACAAGGACAGTTTGGCGCCAAAGCAGAAGGGTTCTTAAAAAGATGGTAGAAAAAGCTAAGTCTATGCCGACTGTTAAATAGTTCTTACAAGTGCAACCCCCTAGATTCAGTAGGCATTGCCCTTATAAACACTGGTCCTTTCCAGCCCTTCTCAAACCAGACCCAGGGGAAACAGACCACCCAGACTACATTCTCAGGGTATGCAGAGATCTAAGCAATGGAGTGCCCCCACCTCTAAAGCAGGGAATGGTAAGCCAACTCCTTACGGAATAAACTCACAATGACTTCCTTACTCCACTCCCCAGCCTTGCCCAGTTGCATGTGCCCTAGGAGGAAAACTTGCCCTTCTGCAAAGAATTGGATGTCCATCACACATTACCGGTGGATCCTCAACATTGTATCCCAGGGGTACAGATTTTATTTCCATTCACTGCCAACCCCAAGCGGGTTTCCAGACCTTCCTCCAAACCAGTGGGCAGAGGCTCAAAGCCAAGTAGCTTCCCTGCTCAATAGCAGAGCTATTCAGCCGGTTCCAGTAGAACAGATGGGTCAAGGATTCTACTCCAAACTCTTCCTGGTATCCAGGAAAGAGGGCTGTTAGCGCCCAATCCTGGATCTTTCAATTCTCAACACCTTTCTGGTGGTACCAAAATTCAAAATGCTTACCCTGCAACAGCTTCTTCCTAATGCTAGCCAAGGATGCCTGGTTAGTCACCCTAGACTTAAAAGAAGCCTATCTGCACAGCCATATAAGGGAGTCATACAGGAAGTGTCTACATTTCAGGGCAGGATCTATGCATTGTCAGTTTTCTACACTTCCCTTTGGCATATCTACTGCGCTCAGAGTTTTCACAAAATGCCTGGCTCCAGCCATTGCATACTGCAGGCAGAGAAATATCCAAATGTTCCTGTACTTGGACGATTGCCTGATTCAGGCGGACAGTCAGGAATTGCTGTTGCAGCACCTGACATTTGTGAAACACCTTCTCACTTCCTTGGGGTACACCATCAACAAAAAGAAATCAAAACTGGTACCCAGTCAAAAGATTGTATTCCTGGGAGCAAGCTTGGACACAACATCCCAGATGGCTTTTCTCACTTCACCAAAACAAGTCTATCTGACAGCCTACTTCAAACAAACGGCCACCAGAACCCAGCTACCTGCAAGAAAAATACTGTAGGCCCTAGGGTTCATGGCCTCATGTATACTGCTAATTCCATATGCAAGACTGCATATGAGGAAATTTCAGTGGTACTTAAAAAGTTTTTGGTGCCAACATTCTCAGGATCTAGAAACAGTCATTCCTATCATACCCTGTCTAAGGACAGAGTTTTTTTGGTGGGCAGAAGCATGCTACCAGAACAGGGGACTGCCCTTTTCTCAACCCCATGCCGCCCAGGCCCTAACCACAGGCACATCAGACTATGCCTGGAGCACACATGGACGGCAAATGCATTCAGGGCCACTGGAACCCAAGTCAAATTCATCTGCACATCCACCAAAAGGAGATGCTAGCTGTGCAGAATGCCTTGACAGATTTCAGATCCCTGCTCTTTCCAGGACCACTGCTAATAAAAACACACCCCACAGTTATGTGGTACATCAACAAGCAGGGGGGGGGGGATCCACTCTGCAAGTTAGCCATGGCTGTGTGGCACACAGCCTTGGACATGCAAGTCCATCTGCAAGCTCAATTCCTGCCAGGCAAACAAAACTCACCGGCAGATGAATTAAGCAGAAATCTCATAGACCCACACGAGTGGCAGTTGTAGCCCAGCACCTTCAACCTTCTGATTCAGAAATGGGGGACCCCAGAGGTGGATCTCTTTGCCTCCTCCTACAACCATCAGCTCAGCAAATTCTGCACCAGGAATCCTCACAGCAGGGTCTGGAAAGTGGATGCCCTATCTTTTCAGTGGGCAAATCTCTCAATCTATGCCTTTCCCCCTCTGCCCCTTCTCTCAGGCGTATTACTCAAGATAAGACAGAACAGACGAAGGACAAGTCTGATTTTCCCGGACTGGCCACGCCAGCACTGGTACCCACTCCTGCGCAGCATGTCAAAGGTGCCACCCTGGCACTTACACCAGAACCCAACCCTGCTCTCTCAGCAGGAGGGACAGATTTTGCATCCACAACTGCAAACCCCAAATCTTGCAGCCTGGTTTATTCCCTGAATTCTCCCCCAGCAACCCTAAGCAAGCAGGTTCTGGACATCATTCTTGAAGCCAGAAGACCCAGTGCAAGAAAATTCTATGCTGATAAGTGGAAAAGGTTCTGCTCCTGGATTCTATCTAAAGGAGAGGACACAACTCTGCCCTCCCTGCCTCTAATTCTGGATTACTTAACAGATATACTCCACAAAGGCCTGTCCTTCTCCTCCATTAAGGTACATGCCTCAGCCATTTTGGCTCATTACAACACTGAGCCACCTCTCTTCTCGCACCCTCTTATCAAACAGTTCCTGAGAGGGGCAAACAACTTAAGGCCACCAAAGAGAGCACCCACCCCTGCTTGGGACCTTAACTTTGTACTGGAAAAGCTCACGCTTCCCCCCCTTTGAATCTGCTTCGTCAGCAGACTTAAAATTCCTCTCTTGGAAAACAGCCTTGCTTCTGGCCATCACTTCAGCTAGAAGAGTGTCTGAGCTACAAGCACTTATGGCTGTGGAACCCTTCATTATTTTCCATGCTGACAGGGTTTCCCTCAGGACTAACCCTTCCTTCATGCCTAAAGTGGTGTCCAGTGTGGCTCTCAGCCAATCCATCCATTTGCCAACTTTCTTCCCTAATCCTCAAAATAAAGGGGAAAGGATCCTGCACTCCTTGGATGTGCACAGATAGCTCAGATTCTATCTTGATAAGACTAAGCCCCATCAGGAAATCTGACCAGTTACTAGTCAGCTTTGCAACAGGGGCTGAGGGCAAGGCCATTTCAAAACCATTTCCAAATCGATAGCACACTGCATCCATTTCTGCTACAAGCACCATGGGAAACCAACACCTCAGGGGGTCAGAACACATTCCACTAGGGCAACATCTACCTCTGCAGCATTCTTCAAGGGAGGCCCTACCAGGGACATTCTGGAAATTGCTACCTGGAGTTCAGTACACACCTTCACCAAGCATTACCACCTGCCGATCTTTTCCAAATCCAGGGCAGGTTTTGCAACAGCAGTCCTGCAAGGCATAGTAGCCAGCCCTAACTCTTCTTGACTGCCTCCACCCTTCTTCAGCTTTGGGAATTCACCCAAGTGTGATGACTGAAACAGTGAAACATGAAGAATATAGTACAGTTGTGTACACTTACCATAAATGTAGATGTTAGAGTGTATTCACTGTTGCAGTCCTGGTTTCCCCTCCCTCCAGCCCCCTTTTATTTCTCTCTCTCTCTCCTCTCTATGGCTATTACTCATCCCTTTCAAGGGTATTGGCATTTACTTTTTCCTGGTGGTGTTTTCCCCACCATAACTTAGTTCCCTATTTGGGGGGCTCCTGACATTTGGGGCAAGAAAAACTGATGTAAAGGCATCGGCTGCCTGTTTTTATATCCCTGGCGACCTGACGTTAATCCTGGAGCGACACGATCTGATGCAGAAATACTAAGTCTCTGGTATTCGTGCCGACTGAGGGCTACCGCTGCAGGCAGATAACCAAAGTGTGATGACTGCAGCAGTGAATACACTCGAACATCTACATTTATGGTAAGTGTACACAATTGTACTTTTTTGTTCCTCTCATTTTTGTGTTCTCTGCTTTACCATTTAGTCTTTTTACAGCCCCAAGGGTGTTCATCAAGTGCCTGGCTCCAGTCATAGCTTTCTACAAGCTTCAAGGAATACAAATATTTCCTGATCTGGACAATCTGCTCTTTCAAGCTCCCTGTCCTGCCAGGCTCCTACAGGACCTGCACTTTACTAGGCTCATGTTGCCCAATCTACATTTCACTATCAATCTCCAGATGTCTGTCGTGTTCCTCTCTCAGGTTCACATCTTTCTGGGATGTAGGATTCAGACTGTTCCAATGCTGACCTGTCTGCCTGCTCCCAAGGTACTGTCTCTAATAACCTACTTCCAGTCCTTACCTTTGCTGTCTGTCATGCCTGCCAGAGAATTTCTGAGGGCTCTGGGGTTTATTGCCTCAACCATCACCATGCTCTTTTTCCTGGCTTATTCTTCTGTCAAAGCTTACTTGTCAGCAATCTCTGCTCGTCTACCTGTGAATCCTCTGTTGGCCTCTCGTTTTTAAGTTAAACAATTCTTGAAAGGCATCCTCCACAAGAAAGCCTATCCTTTTTTCTTAGGACCTTAATTTTATTCTTCAGAAATTGACCTAGGCTGCCTTTGAAACTGCTGCTGCTACTTCTCTGCAGCATTGCACCTGGAAGACTGATTTTATTGTTTTTTCAAGAGTTTCTGAATTCCAAACCTTGCTGGATGTTCATCGTGCATACAGCTGCAGTCATAACAGATGGGTTATCCTGCCGTCAGGCGGGTCCTCGGTCGGCCGAATTCCAAAGTCTAGGTCCGGCATCGGTTGTCGTCGCTTCCTCCCTGACGTCAGTATGGCAGGGGTATAAAAGAGGCAGCCAACGCCATTTTCTCCAGTCTTTCTTGCTGCGCGGTGCCTGAAGCAGAAGCAGTTCTCAAGTGCCGGTCGGCCAGCTCCTGAGATTTACGAAAGTATTTTCAGCCGAAGTCTTCTTGAAAGCTAAGTACCTCGTTGGGGAAACTTTTCTTGCCTCAGACCGATGTCAAAGTTAATAATTGCATTTCATGTGGGAAGCAAATACCGCATAAGGATTTCCACTCTTACTGTATACCTTGCTTAGGCCCAAACCACGACGTCTCGGACTGCCGTTTTTGTGCTAGATTCAACAAACGCACTATTAAGCATCGGGCGGAGTTCACCCTTCACTTTTTTGGCAAAAAATTTTATTATATTATGTCGTCGGATACTCCGACTCCAGTTTTGAGCAAAAAAAGCAAAGATAAGGACCGGCATATGAGGTCCGCCCCACCTACTGATACCACGCTAAGGCCGACTACCGGTTCTCCGGTACTCAGCGAGGCACCTACGCAGCCCCTGAGTACCGATGACTATGCATTACCGGTGTCTTCAGTACCCGAGGTCGCAGGCTCCTCGGCCCCCATTCCTACTACAGATACCGACGCCACTCCTGGCGGGGAAACTCAGAATTTAGACAGGCCTGCCATTTCTCAAGAGGTCTTCAGGCCTTCCTCCTTCTCTATTAAAGCCTTCACTAAATCTAAAACAGCCATGAAAACCAAAAAACAGGTTCCTCAGACACCCTCTCAAGGCACCATGCCTAAAAAACAGATGCTTAAAATGGCTGAGGATTTGATTACTCTTATCAGGGGTTCTCAACCCCCCTCTAACAAAAGGCCCAGATTAGGGGAAGACTACCCTTCCTCAGATCAAGCTTCTGTTACCTCAGAATTATCTGAGGACCAGGATTGTGCCTATTCTCCATTCAAAGTCTCCCCCCCCCGAGGACTTCTCTTTTGGGGAAACCCTACATACATTGAGGGAACACTTTCACTGGGAAGGCCAAGATTACTCAGATTCCAAGAAAAGGCTCAGGGAATTTCTTCTGCTCCCCCAGCATAGGCCTCTGGCTATACCTCCTGTTTTAGATATATTGGATGATGTGTACACAGAAGCCAGCCTTAATCCTGATTCTTTGCCTCCAGCTCCTGTTAAACCAGACAGGTATTACCGGGTTCCTGATTCTCACCAGTTCCTATATAAAAGCCATACTGCTGACCCAGAAACTATTTCACAGGGTCCCAAGGGAATTAAGGCCTCTACTGCTAAAAACCTATTACCTTCAGAGAGAGATTCCAGCTCTTTAGAAAGGTGGGGGAAAAAGGTGTACACCTCGGCCACTTTAACCATGAGGGCATTAAACTGTCTGTTCCATATGTTAAAGTATCAACAGTTTTTGATATCTCAGCTGAAAAGCAAAATGACACAACCAGAACAACCAGATTTAAAAGAGTTGCAGGATTTGTTGCATGGTGCAGAGCAAGTGGGTAAACATACCTTGCAGTGTGGTTTTGATGCTTTAGAGGCCTCATGTAGAGCTGCTGTTACGGGGTCTGTTATAGTAGGCATGCTTGGCTCAAAGAGCAAACCTTACCAGATCATGTCAAAGCTAAATTATTAGATGCACCTCTTCAAAAAGATGTATTGTTTGGTGTTAAAGCAGAGGAGGTGCTAAAGAAAATGGAGGAAAAAGCGAAATCAATGCAAACAGTGAAAGATTTCCTGCAGGTACAGCCTCCACGTTTCAGCAGAAACTGGCCTTCAAAAAATTGGTCCTTTCCAGCCACGGACAGACCTCAAAGGGGCAGATACAGGCGTCCAAGGGGTAGAGGGCAACCTCAAGGATCTTTCAGAGCCAGACAGTGGCAAGCACCAACCCCAAGAGGTGGAGAAGATAGATCACAGTCTTTTAGAAAACAGACACAATGACTTCCCCCTACACCTGCCAAGCTAAGCTTTACTGGCAGCACCTTTGGGCGGAAAACTGACATTATTCTCAAAAAATTGGCATATTGTTACAAAAGACAAATGGATTCTGGACATTATAGACAGAGGCTACAGGTTCCACTTTCACACCCTTCCAAAAATGAGAGGCATGCCAAACCTGCCACAAAATCAAAGGGCAGAGGCACAAAAACAAATTTCAGCTCTCATGGACATGAAAGCAATTCAAGAGGTGCCTGCAAAAGAACAAGGTCAAGGGTTTTATTCCAGACTATTCCTGGTACCAAGGAAAGACAAAGATTGGAGACCTATCTTAGACCTATCCATCCTAAACACATATCTACAGGTGCCAAAATTCAAGATGCTCACATTACAGCAGCTTCTTCCCATGCTGGGCAAGGAGTCTTGGCTGGTAACATTGGACCTCAAGGAGGCATACCTGCATGTCCCTATCAGACAAGATTGCAGAAGATACCTCAGATTTCTTGCAGGTTCAACCCATTACCAATTCTCTGCATTGCCCTTTGGCTTATCTACTGCCCAGAGTGTTCTGAAATGTCTGGCATCAGTAATCGCCTTCTGCAGACTACAAGGGATACAAATCTACCCATATCTGGACAACTGCCTGATCCAAGCGGACAGCAAGGACATACTACTGCAGCACCTGGCGTTTGTAATAAAAATGTTGAACTTCTTGGGATACACAGTCAACAAAAAGAAATCAAAACTAATACCCTCTCAACAAATAATTTTCCTGGGTGCCAACTTGGATACAACCACCCAGATGGCCTACCTCACGCCAGACAAGCAAGGGCAACTGACTCAATACTTCAGAAAAATGGCAACTTACACCAGGCTAACTGCAAGGAAAGTCCTGCAGGCTCTGGGATTCATGGCATCTTGCATCCTACTTATCCCATGTGCAAAGCTGCATATGAGGAAACTTCACTGGTACCTAAAAAACTTATGGTCTCAACACAGCCACAGCTTGGAAACAATTATACCACTCATTCCATGCCTTCAAAAGGAATTTATGTGGTGGGCTCAAGCTTGCCAAAGAAACACAGGTCTTCCTTTCTGTGTACCTCAAGCAACTCAAATCATCACAACAGATGCCTCAGACTATGCCTGGGGAGCACACATGACAGATCAGTGCATTCGGGGAAAATGGGCACGAAAAGAGAAGCTCCTTTACATCAACCAAAAGGAAATGCTAGCCGTGCAAAAGGCTATTATGACCTTCAAAGACCTACTGCATCCAGGCCAGCTATTGATAAGGACAGACAGCACCACAGTGATGTGGTACATAAACAAACAGGGAGGAACCCATTCATACCCCCTGTGCAGGCAAGCCATGACCCTATGGAACACAGCACTGGAATTGAAAATTCAACTACAGGCACAATTCCTGCCAGGGAAGGAAAACACACTGGCAGACAACCTAAGCAGAAATATGACAGATCCACACGAATGGAAGTTGCATCCTCAAATTTTCACAAAGATAACTCAGGCGTGGGGACAGCCAGACATAGATCTCTTTGCTACCCACAGAAATTGCCAGTTGAAAAAATTTTGTTCAAGGACCTATCATCCACAGGCCTGGAAAGTGGACGCACTTTCCTTCAATTGGGCAACATTGACAGTCTATGCCTTCCCGCCTCTTCCTCTGCTGCCTAAAGTTCTATTAAAAGCCAGAGCAGAGAGGCCGAATATGATTCTCATTGCTCCAGACTGGCCAAGGCAACACTGGTATCTGCTCCTGAAGAGCCTGACACATTCCCCACCATGGATCCTACCTCTAGTCCCTCTTCTATTGTCCCAGCACAACTACAAAACTCTTCACAGCCATCTCAAAACTCTAAATCTAGCTGCATGGAGAATTCCTTTATTTCCCAACAGTTTCTCCTCTCCAAGGAGGTGCAGGATGTCATCTTGGAGGCCAGAAGACCTTCTACTAGAAAGGCCTACTCCGCCAAATGGAAACGATTTTGTGCCTGGAATCAAAAGAAGGGACAGAATCTTTGGGTAATAAATATACCTCAAATTTTACAGTACCTAGCTGAGATGTTAAACAATGGACTTTCCTTCTCCTCCATCAAGATCCACGCTTCAGCCATTTCTGCACAATACAACACAGATCCTCCTTTATTCTCTCATCCTCTCTTAAGGCAGTTCCTCAGAGGGGCAAAGAATATAAAACCCCCAAGGAAACTACCAGTCCCTGCTTGGGACCTCAACTTCATATTGGAAAAGCTGACCCTTCCTCCCTTCGAGCCAGCTTCTTCATCAGAGTAACAGTACTTGTCATGGAAAACAGCCTTTCTTCTGGCTATCACCTCAGCTCGCAGGGTTTCGGAGCTACAGGCCCTCATGGCTGTGCAACCATTCATCATTTTCCATCAGGACAGATTTTCCTTACGAACCAACCCTACCTTTATGCCAAAGGTAGTATCCAGTGTAGCTTTGAATCAGACTATCCACTTACCTACCTTTTATCCTAATCCACAAAACAAAGGGGAAAGACTACTACATTCCTTGGACATTCACAGACAACCGTTATTATTTGGACAGGACAAAGCCATTCAGGAAATCTGAGCAACTCTTTGTGTCCTATGCTGCAGGTGCTCAAGGAAAGGCTATTTCCAAACAGACAATTTCAAAATGGATAGCCCACTGCATACGCTTTTGTTACTCATTTCATGGAAAAACTGTGCCTGCATGCATCAGATCCCACTCCACCAGAGCCACAGCTACCTCTGCAGCCTTCCTCAGGGGGGTCCCTACCAAGGATATTTTGGAAGCAGCCACTTGGAGTTCAGTGCACACTTTCTCCAAGCACTATCACCTCCCACTATACTCTAAATCTAGAGTGGGCTTTGCCACAGCAGTCCTGCAGGGAATCCTAGCTCCTCCTAGTTCCACTTAGTGCCTACCACCCTTACTTAGCCTTGGGATTCTACCCATCTGTTATGACTGCAGCTGTATGCACGATGAACATAGTACAGTTTTGTACCTACCATAAATGTAGATGTTCGAGTGCTCATACAGCTGCAGTCCAGGTTTCCCTCCCTCCAACCCCTCTTAGGACAGGCCTTATGACAAACCCTTTTCATATAACCTTTTGGGGTACTCTTTTATGGTGTATTTGCTTGCAACTACTGTTTTTGATTTATCAACATTGCATTTTTGCATAACATTATGTTTGCCTTCCTTCTGGGGGCACCTGACATCTGGGGCAAGAAAAACTGAAGAAAATGGCGTTGGCTGCCTCTTTTATACCCCTGCCGCACTGACGTCAGGGAGGAAGCGACGACAACCGACGCCGGATCTAGACTTTGGAATTTGGCCGACCGAGGACCCGCCTGATGGCAGGATAACCCATCTGTTATGACTGCAGCTGTATGAGCACTCGAACATCTACATTTATGGTAGGTACAAAACTGTACTTTATCTCCCCTTTTTTGATTTTTCATAAGGACAGGCTGTTTCTGCATACTAATTCTTTTATGCCCAAAGTAGTCAATGTGTTGTCCCCTTAATCAGTCTATCCAGCTTCCTTCCTTTTTTCCTTCTTCACAATCTGCTAGTGAGACGGTTCTACACACCTTGGATCTTCATAGACAGAGCTCCTCGCTAACACTCTTCAAGAGAAACCTTGACTAGTGGATGGGAAATAGAAAAACATCTAAAAAAGAATACCCAAAGATCTTACTGGTGACTCCCTGTTGACCAAGGCAACATTGGGTTCCCCTTCTTTTGCACCTAACCAAGGGCTATCACCAGAAGCTTCCCTCTATAGTGAATCTAAGCAACTCTTTTTTTTTTTTTTTCCATGCCAGGACATTGGGTTTGGCAGTGTCTAAGCAAACCATCTCCTCATGGGTTTTAAAAGCCATTTCATTTTGTTATTCCTTTTATGGCAGACAGCTTTCTTCTGGGGCAGTGCCCTCCTCTGGGGTTTTCTTCAAGGGGTTGGACACCAGTTCCATCCTTGAAGCTGCTATTTGGTCTTCTTTGCACAGCTTCACCAAACATTACAAGTTAGGTGTAATTTCCAGAGCCAGGAATGATTTTTCCAAGGCGATTCTTTACAGGTTTGTGTAGGATTCCTCTTTAATTTTCCCCTCCTTTGCTTACAGTAGTTTTTGTACTCTCCCATAGGTTATGAATACTGAAAAAGTGATGTGGAAGGACATAGTACCATTATGTAAAATCTTACCATAACAGTAGATGTCTTTTCTTTCACTCTCTTGTTATTCAGTCTCTCCCTCCTGCCCCCATTTTCCTCTCTTTTTCCTTTTTGGAACATCTGCCTGGCCAAAGGGTCTTTCCCTTTTTCTTAGGCATCTCCTTTTTCCTTCGATGTTTATGTTCTCCTTTCTCCTGGAGTAGCTCTAGTTTTCCTGGGGTACTTTATTTCTGAGTTTGGAGTGTCTGTAGATCACCTTTATGCTCTACGTTGACACAGAGAACATCCGCCTGATGTACAATGCTGATAAGAATTGCACTTTGATATACTGGCCAGCTGTAAGGCTCTCCTTGGCAGGCGATCCTGTATGTTATGAATACTGCAACAGTGAAGGGAAGGACATCAACTGTTACGGTAACAGTTTACACAACAGTACTGTCTTGTATGCCTTCCATCCACTATCTTTTCTTCCCAAGGTCTTATTAAAACATCTAAGAAAGAATACCCAAAGATCTTACTGGTGACTCCCTGTTGACCAAGGCAACATTGGGTTCCCCTTCTTTTGCACCTAACCAAGGGCTATCACCAGAAGCTTCCCTCTATAGTGAAATTGCTCACACAGCAGAAATAATGACTCATTACTTCATACCAACCTGTCATCCCTCACCTTGACGTTACAGATGATAGGATTTCGATACCTTTTAGACACAATTTTCTGTAGACGTGCTTAAAGTTCTCTAGAAGGCAAGACAATCTGCTACCACAAAATCTTACATATCAAAATGGAAAAAGATTTTCTATATGGTTCATAGGTAGGTACTAGGCTATCTGCCCGAAGGCATTTATAAGCCTAGCCGGAATTGTGTTGGCTTTCACCGCCCCCTTAGATTAGTTCCCTGTGCCTCTGTCCAGCAGAGCCATTGAAGTGATCCCCGGGTTAAACTTTCTATTTCCCATCCACTCGTCAAGGTTTCTCTTGAAGAGTGTTAGCAAGGAGCTCTGCCTTATGTAGATTGGAATCTTGTTCCAATGCATGGGAAGTCTCTGGGGCAGGAATCTATCCCTCCAGCACGTCCTATTTATTGTTGTGGTGAGGTTTAGATCCCTAAAGTGTGTGGCTCGAGGGGATATGGTTTTCTTTAGGTGGAGCATGTCCATCAATTTTGGGTTGGACATGGCCTTGTATGTCAGGCATAGATCACCTCTGAGTAGGCGGTATGCAACCGAGTACAGCTGGAATTTCCTCAGTCGATCTGCATAGGGCATCTGTTTGAGGCCAGTGATCCTCTTGGTGAGGTACTTTTGTTGTCTTTCCAGCTGTTGCAGGTGTCTTGTAAGGTACATCCCAAATGGGGCATTATACTCTATGATGGGTCAGATGAGTGATGCATAGATGAGCACAATGACCTCTTTTGATCTGGATGCAAACCCTTTTGTGGTTAGGTGGCCACATAGGATTTTCTAACCACTTTGACAATGTGATTATCAAAGGAGAGATTACTATCTACTTGAGTCCCTCGATCCCTTATTATGTCTTGCGTATTTAGGGGGCTACCACATATGTGGTAGTTTGTGGGTACTTTGTTTTTTTCAAAGGGGATGACTTTGCACTTTTTGGCATTTAGCTTGAGGCCATGGTTTTGACACCAGGTATCTGTCTCACTGAGACCCTTTTGGAGGATGTCTGTGTCAGCCGGAGAGTCAATTATAGTTATAGTTAATAAAGTAATTTGTAGTAAAAGAAAATATATACTCAGCAACAACATAGGGTTAATATATATATTCATCATAATAATAATACACAGGATAATATATCATTGATTATATGTCATTACAAATTGATCAAATTAATAGCTATATACAATTTTATAGTATTTTGTAAGTTGTATTGTATTAGATTATATGTATTTGTCTATTTGTAAAGTGCATGAGAGTACAATGTGTATATATATGTGTTTGTTTTAATGAGAGAGAAAATGTATATAATTATATACAATGTTTTGAATCAATACCATTTAAATTAGGTCATTAATTAATATGATTATTGAATAATCAGTACTGTATAAATAAATGATGTAGAATGGTAGACTGTATTCTGAGGTAAGAAGGGAAACCTAGGTCAACAATAAAGCAGTGTTCGTGTAAAGGTGGTTACGGAGTTCGAGAACGCGAAACCTAGGTCAACAATATAGCAGTTCGTGTGGGGGTGGTTCGGAGTTTTTCGCATTGGTCAGTTACAGTTTGGGTCGTTTTTCTCTTGTGGATATCTGTTCATCTCCTTTGGCATTATATATCGGCCTCATCTTTTTTTGTACTACAAGTTACAGTGTAATTGGTTCTTCTTATACAACAACTATTAACAAGACAAATGTGCATTCCATAAACGGGGAACAGTCTGGGCAGAATGTAGTGGAAAGGAACTTTTGGTACAAAGATGTAATAGTTGGAAAAATCAACAATATTCCTTTTCAGTTGGTTTAATACAAAATCATTGGAAAGTATGCTAAAAAGAAAAAGAAAAACAAAAAAAAAACAAAGTCAAAAAATAGAAAAAAAATATCTATAGGGGAATGGTATCATGACTATTCCATTCCGAAGGTTTTTTGTACCATTTGAATGGTACCGAATTGACAATCTATAATATGCTAGATCTAAGATCTACACTATTGACAATTGTGGTACTCATTGCATGCAATTTATTGTCAAATACAATGACATTCATATTTCAGAACTTTTTGATCAATTAGAAGCACTTAATAATCAAATTTCTCAAGATCCATCATTTGAGAAAGTATATGAGCAATATGCATACATTACAACAGATGTTACTAAATGTTGCGATACCATCTTAAGAAAAAAATGCTCAACAACAAGCATATCCAAAATCAATGAACTCAATTGATTATCATTATACAACTGGTTGTATTAAGACATTGTAGTTGTTTGACGCGAATTAGTTGAAGTGTATGATCATGATGAGAATGATAAAATCAATGGAGATAAGCAAACTGTAAATATGCCAAACTATTTGCAATATTCAGTTAATTTTTGTATTAATCTAAATCCAGATAATTATATTAAGATAAAAAATTTTTTTCTAAAAAAAATTTAAAAAAATAGCTTTGACAACAATAATGAAAGTAATATAGGGGTACATAATATTCAAAAACCCAAAAATGGAAAAAATAATAATTCAATTTGAAACTGAATATGATATAATATAATTTTATAAAAATATATAATAATAATAACACAACAACATTACAGCAAGTGAAAAGCAGCTTTTGAAAAGAAAAAAAAAATGATCCAAGAGTTATGAGACCTGATAAAGGTAATGGTATAGTTATTTTAGATTACAACTATTACAGCTTATATATATATAACATGTTAATGAATAAAACAAATGTAGAAATCAGTAGAAACCAAGTAGTACATATATAATAAAAGAATTGATACAAAATTCAGACCCATAGATGGAAGTAGAAGTGTCACATGTAATATATTATATCACAATTCATGATTTTTTTTGAGTAGACTATAAAGTGAATATGAAAAAAAAAAAATGTGTTTTATTACAATAGATGTAGTATTAAGTTTATTTACTACACATGATGATGTGGGCCTTATATGGCTGGAAGAACAACTTTATTCAACAAAGTTATATGAACAAGATCAAATCAATACATTCATAAATTTAATGGAAATTGTGTTGAATAATAATTATATATTCTATCTATTCACTACAAATTTCGTGAACATTTATATATGTATACCAGATATCTAGACGATATTTTCATTATATGGAATAAGATAAACAAACAAATAAGTTGAATACAAAAATATATAGAAACCCACATTTTCAAATGGCCATTGTGAAGGGGCAGATGGTCAGGGCCAACCAAGAATAGTAGATGAAGAACTTGACTATTACAGAAATGAAATACATTATGCAGCTTTTCATTAATAGGGGTATCCAGAACTATTTTGTGGTGATATATAGAGAAAAAAAACAAAAAAAAAAGAAGATGGTATTTTACACAGCAATTTTAAATACTGGTATAATATCGAATCACAAGTTGGAGAATATGGATGAAACATTTAACAATAATATCCCATTATATATCATTAAATTTGATGACTGTACCAAACATATAGAAGGTATTATTAAGAAAAGTCCTTCTTTCAAAAATATATTGGAACACAAAAGTAAAACTGGACAATGTATGAGTGCAAGAAAAGGGAATTTTAAATGTGGAGCATGTAAGACATGTAATTATATTCATGTAACAGATATTAATGTTACAATTAATGGATGTAATATATTAATATATGGACATTATAATTGTCAAACCACTAATATAGTATATATCGCCTTGTGTCAGCAATGCAACAAAGAATCAAAGAACATCTATTGGATATAAAACATCAGAAGAATAGTAATGCTTTAGCAAGACACATTATGGAATATAAAGATCATACCTTTAAATTTATGGTAGTAACTCAAATTAAACAAGATCTACAGGGAAAGACAACAATATATCATTTGGATATGGAAGAATTAAAATGGCAAATACTGCTTAATGCATGTATACCTCCGGGTATAAATGAATATATGAGCATTATGCCAGTATTGAAATTAAATAGGATATATAATGTATGATATAGTATGATATTCATTAATTAAGTATCAACTTTATTTATTTATTTATTTAAAATTTAATAATTTGCATAAAAAATAAATAAATATTATAACAAAATAAGATCAAATATTAATACATATTATGGATACATATACTTATAATGGAATCAATATATACAGGGTGCAAAAGCTTTTTGCTTATAAGATTACATTATAACAACGTATAACTTGATATATATTTCATTAATAAAGTAATTTGTAGTAAAAGAAAATATATACTCAGCAACAACATAGGGTTAATATATATATTCATCATGGTATACACGTAGCATAATAATAATACACAGGATAATATATCATTGATTATATGTCATTACAAATTGATCAAATTAATAGCTATATACAATTTTATAGTATTTTGTAAGTTGTATTGTATTAGATTATATGTATTTGTCTATTTGTAAAGTGCATGAGAGTACAATGTGTATATATATGTGTTTGTTTTTAATGAGAGAGAAAATGTATATAATTATATACAATGTTTTGAATCAATACCATTTCCCTTTTAAGAAAATATGGCGGGAAATTAGGTCATTAATTAATATGATTATTGAATAATCAGTACTGTATAAATAAATGATGTAGAATGGTAGACTGTATTCTGAGGAAGTTTGAAGGATCCGAAACCTAGGTCAACAATAAAGCAGTGTTAGTTTTTCTACAGTTTTTTGCATTGGTCAGTATTTACCAGTTTGGTTCGTTCTCTTGTGGATATCTGTTCATCTCCTTATTGGCATTATATCGGCCTCATCTTGCTTTTGTACTACAATTATAGCCGCTAGTTTGCAGTCATCTGTAAACGTGGTCAGCCACAGACCTCCTGTGCTTGCTTGTACCTCTGAGAAGTATATGCCGAACAGGAGGGGTCCTAGGACTGAGCCCTGGGGAACGCCACTTGTAACCGGTTTAGAGTCCGACCTAGCTCCCGCAACTCTTTCCATGTGGGTTCTGTCCGTGGGCCAGTTGGCAACCTATCTCGTGACGTAGGGGTTTATGTTCAGATTAGTGAGCTTGTCTATAATACCAGAATGGGGAATAGTTTTGAAGGCCTTTGCGAGGTCTCGGTAGGCTGTATGAGCCACCTTTCCCTCGTCTGTAGCCTTGGTAACTGTCTCAAGAAGTCCACCAGGTTAAGAGGCATGATCTGCCCTTAACAAAGCTGAACTGGGTAGGATCCAGTCTTTGGAGGTTCCCAATGTCTCTATTAATGAGATCCATGATGATGCACTCTATAGCCTTGCAGACCAAGCTAGTCAGGCTTATAGGGCGATAGTTCCCGGGGTCTGTTGTGGCTCCACCTTTGTGGAGCGGAATAACTGTTGGTGTGCCCCACTCTATGGGCACGTAGCCTGTGGAGAGGCTGAGTTTGAACAGTGTGTTTAGGTGAGGGGTTACTTCATCTTTGAGCTCATGTAGGATGCAGCCTGGGACACCATCCGGTCCCATTGATGCTGTGTTTTTGTCTTTGGAGAGGGCTGTTTTAACCTGAGTGTCTGTGATTTCAGGGGCACTACATTCTTCTGGTGTGATTATGGGCCGTTTTGGTGTTTTTAAGTGCCAGTCCCTCATTCATACTTAAAGTAGTCATTGAACTGTCTGTCAATCAGGACAAAAATCTTCCAGCTTTCTTCCCTAATCCACAGGATAAGTAAGAGAGAATTTTACGTTGCCTGGATGTGCTTAGACAGCCCCCTGAATAAGTGCAAGGATATTCACAAGTCTGACCAATTTGTTTCTTTCTAAGAGTCCAAGTTTCAAAGCAAACTGTTGCTAATTGGATTTATAAGTTCCAATGGCTCCTTCTAATTGAGCAGGGTCTCATCTGGAGCTTTTTAAAAGGGGATTGACTCTAGAACAATTTTAGAAGCTGTCAGTTGGTCTTCTGTGCATACTTTCCTCAAACTTTAAACTGGATGCCTTTTCTAAATCCAGAGCTGCTTTTGCCAGGTCAGTCCTCTTTGCATTACTAGGCAAGTCACCTGTCTCACTTAAGCCACTCTGCAGACCTCCTGAGCTTTGGGAATCTTCCAACAGTTTGAAATACTACAACAGTGATCTAAGGAAGGATACAATACAGTTGTGTAAGAACTTAACATAACACTAGATATCATACTGATCACTGCTGCAGTATTCCTTCCCATCCTACTTTTATGATAATTCTTCCTTTTTGTCCTCATGGATCGATGGGGATCACTGTCATTCTGCTTCTCCCCTCTTAGGTGACCAGTTTATTTTGCCTCTCAGACCTCTTCAGACTTACTGGCTTGTAGACAGTCTGAGGATTTATGGTCATACATCCACTTATGTAGCCTTACACCCTTGAGCTTCTGTCATATGTCTGATATATGGCTCTTTGGAAGGTTTTGGCTTTGGTACCCCTGATGGACATCCAGGTCATTTGGTGAGATAATAGTACGAGTTTGGAGTATAGCAACATTGATAAGAAGGACATCTACTGTTATGGTAAGTTCTTACGCAACTGTACTTTTTACATATTGGCTACTTAGATACTGCTTTCAGTTTCAGGTTTTCCTTTATGTGCACCATTGGCATACAGAGAAAACCCTGAATATAGCCTAAGTAACCTGAGTTGAGTTTGTGGCTCAGGTGCATGATGGTGCATCTAGGGTGGGCATTCCTACCCTGGGGTGAAGGGTGGGTATTGGCAGGCTCATCAGTCACTCCCAACTTGACCACTGCAGGAGGGCAGTGATGGAGTTGTGTATTGGAAGCTGATGCAGAGACAGGTTGTCCTGAAGCACACATATTCTGACAGAAGCAAAAGCAGTCCAAACAGTGATGTACATACCCACAGCATTACCCAAGGGGAGTTGTTTAGGCCTTAATTCTGTTAATGCTGTCA
The DNA here is from genome assembly GCF_019279795.1 of Protopterus annectens. Lineage (NCBI taxonomy): Eukaryota > Metazoa > Chordata > Ceratodontiformes > Protopteridae > Protopterus > Protopterus annectens. The sequence goes on from NC_056741.1 coordinate 1,385,558,714, forward strand.
TTACCAGGATGCCAGCAAGAGCCCCTTCTGGGCAGTTCTCACCCAAGGGGACCTGAGAGGATCCCTCTCCCGTAAGAAATGAAGGGACTTAAGTCTGCTAGAGAGAAGCTTGATAGTTCGTAAGGCAGAGGACAGCAGTGGCAAAGAAAAATATTCCTTTATGCAGAATAGTGGCAAATGCCTCATCAAAATCAAACAATGCTGTTGGTGCAGGGAGGACAATGTGCTAATATACCATTGCTGGATGGCTGTTTAGAGAGGCACTTTGTAAAAGCACAGAGATTACTTTTATTCTTGACTTGTATATTGAGTCATTAATGAGAAATGCAATAATGAAGCAAATGCATATATCTTATGCCATCCTGTCTTTCTACTTTGACAGAGTAATTATCTGCCCTTGTAGCAGTTCTGAGCTGGAAGCAGTTTCTGCTCACTGCAGAGCTCCAGTGCCTCCCTTCTCCTACAGAACACCTGGGTCTCCTCACAACCCTCAGATCTCATTTTGCCGACTTTCATCTAAAATATTGTCTTCAAAGCTCCTTGAAGCAGTTTAGATTAGTCTTCTGTTTTCAATTTAATTAGTGACTTACTGTCAGCATTTTTCATATTCTGGTCAGATTTCCCCTTTCTAGTTTTTGTTGACTGTCTTTTAAAGAAACATCTATTCTCCTCTCTCACTGACTAGATTCTCTCACTGACTAGATTAGGTAGTGGCCTAATCCTTCCTATAGACTAATCTTCCTATATTTTCTATTTCGTTGCATTTTTTTCTTTGTATGAGTATACATACATTTATTTGAGTGAGTGTTATTGTCTGTGATTCACAGTTGCTTGTTTGTTACTGTGTAAAAATGGATAAGGCTTCAAGTTTTGGGGAAAAAAAAGTGACCACTGCAAGCATAAAATTCCACCTAAGAATATGTATTACTTGTGAATCATGCTCCTCCGACTAAAACATTTACAAGCCTTTTGTGACATCTGCAAGGCCATTAGGCCTCACATACTCTTATTAAGGAGAAGTATGCTGATCTTATCAAGGTCTGCTGCCTTCAAAGTCTTCAGGAACGGAAGATGACCAATAAAATGGTAAAGAAAAGTAGAGAGAGAAAGAAAGATAGGGAGAAAAAATGGAAGAGGCTCCCTCAGACCCTCCTTTAAAGGTCTCTGCCAACACAAGAAGCTTTGACGTCAACCCTTTACTTCTGTCCTTGACAGTAAGTTTGACTGTGATGCATCAGAGGCTTTCTTGTGTGGACCGTTTACCTCCTCTTCTACTTGATTTAAGTTTGTGATTACAAGGATCATCTTGGGGCCACCGGGCTCTGTAGTGGCTTTTAGTTTTCTTGAGAGGATCATTGCCCGTTCCTTGACACAGACGAGATTCAGCCTTATTTTTGATTCTACCATTCTTTACATGCATTTCTGCATCCTTGAGTTTATATCTTCACCCCATATGGCAGAGCTGAACGTTTTTTTTTTTTTTTTTTTTTTTTTTTTTTAACACACCTTTATTGAATTATTACTTGTGACACAGACAGATGTTCTTCGTGTTTCACTGTTGCAGTCATCATATTTGGGTTATCCCTGCCAGGGTAGCCCTTGGCCGGCCCGAATACCAGAGGCTTAGTATTTCTGCTTCGGTTGCTGTCGCTTCAGGAGTGACGTCAGGTCATCAGTAGTATAAAGTAAGGCAGCCGACGCCATTACATCAGTCTTTCTTGCTGCGGACCCAGAAGCAGAAGCAGTTTGCACAAGTGCCGGTTGGCCGCTACCTGAGTTTGATCTTCCGAATTGAAGCTGAAGTCTTCTAAAGCTAAGTACCCCATTGGGGATCCTTTTTTCTTGCTCTAACTGATGTCAGAAAAAGTTAACAATTGTCTCGCCTGTGGAAGGCAAATACCACACTGAGACCTTCATTCTTACTGCGTCAGTTGCTTAGGCCCAGACCATGACATCCTCTGCTGTCGCTTTTGTGCTTTGTTCAACGCCAGAAGTATATGTTGTCGGGCCCTTATTGTAGCTAGATATTTTCACTTACAGTCCTTGAATTCTGATATGGCTTTGGTAAGCCATCCGACAGCAGATATTCCGAAAAAACATAAGGATGAAGACAGAGACAGACCGCACATGTCCAAACCTCATCAGTTCTCCGGTTCTCAGTGAGGCTTTCGCAGCCCATGATGCCCGCTTCTGTGGATTTGCAGGCCACTGCCAAGACCTTTTCGGAGTCCAGTATGCCACAAAACTCTTCTTTGACTAAGTATCCTGCGGTTGTCTCTCCCTTGGATGGGTCTAGAGCCGCTGAGCAGGCACTGGCTTCCGAGTAAGTACTTTGCACTAGTAATTCTCGACACAAACCAACGACTTCTTTCACGTCTACCGTTATTTCGAAAACGACCGAGTTTCTAAGGCACAGGGTACGAACCACACCCAAGAAACTGATGACCCAGTCCCAGGCACCTGCTTCCTTGCCTCAGTTTCTAATGCTTAAAATGTCAGACGACCTTATCATGCTTATCAGGGAAAGCCAAGCTACCCCTTCCAAAAGAAAAAGAAGTCCTTCCCCAGTAGTTTTGTCTGAACAGGAGTCGGATGACTCAGATGCATCTATATATGAAGACATGCAACCCCTTTCTGCTTATGAGGATTCTGATGCAGAGGATTCCATTCCCTCAGCCTCTCCACCCGAGGACTTTTCCTTTGGGGAAACCCTTCATACCTTAAGGGAGCATTTTGAATATGAATGTCAGGACTACCCTCAGTCTAAAAAGAGACTCGGGGAATTCTTAGATCTTACACAGCACAGACTCCTGACCAATCCCCCAGTCCTGGATGTTGTGGACGATGTTTTCCTGGAATCCAGTTTGACTCTTGCACCCAGAAAACATGACAGGTATTACAGAGTCCCTGACTCGCACAAATTTCTTTTCAGAAATCCTACTGCTGACCCTGAGGTAATTTCTCAAAGGCCTAAAGCTATTAAAGCAACCTCTGCTAAGAATCCCACCCCCTCAGATAGGGATTCCCGAGCACTAGACAGATAGGGTAAAAAAGTATACACCTCTGCTACTCTTGCTTTCAGAGCACTAAATTGCCAGTTCCATATGCTAAAATTTCAGCAACATACCATGGAACTCCTCAAACAAAAAGTTTCTTCCTTTCCTGCTTGTGCAGAATCTAAAGAGTTACAAGAGTTAATGCATTCTGCAAGTCAAGTAACTAAGCACACCTTACACTGTGGTTTTGACGCCCTAGAAGCTTCTTAGCTTCTTGCAGGGCAGCAGTCACCGGTTATGTCCTTAGAAGGCATGCATGGCTTAAGGAACAGCCCTTGCCAGACCATGTTAAATCTAAATTGTTGGATGCACCCTTGCACAAAGACAACTTATTTGGCACTAAGGCAGGGGAGATCTTAAAAAAGATGGAAGAAAAAGCTAAATCTATGCAGACAGTTAAAAATTTCACAGGTCCAGCCACCCAAGTTCAGTAGGCATTGCCCCTCCAAGCACTGGTCCTTTCCTGCTTCCACCAGGTCAGTTCAACCCAGACCCTGTGGAAGCAGACCCCCCCCCCCAGACAGCAGCCACAGTCAGTGCAGAGATCAAAACAGTGGAACTCCTCCACTTCAAAAACAGGGAGTTCTAAGCCACTCCTTCATGGTAAGAACTCACAATGAACTCTCCTCCACCACCCCCTCCCTCTACCCAACCTCACTTACCCCTAGGAGGAAAACTTTCCTTTCACGCAAGCACCTGGGCCACCATTACCAGCGACCACTGGATCCTCAACATAGTGTCCCAGGGATACAAATTTTCTTTCCACACTCTTCCAACCCCAAAAGGGTTCCCAGATCTACCTCCAAACCAGTGGGCAGAGGAGTAAAAGCAAGTCCTTTCCCTGCTCTCTATGAGGGTAATAGAACACGTTCCTGCAGAACAGAAAGGCCAAGGTTTCCAAACCAGACTTTTTCTGGTACCCAGAAAAGAGGGCACTTGGTGCCCCATCCTCGATCTATCCATTTTAAACACCTTCCTGGTGATACCAAAATTCAAAATGCTCACCCTCCAGCAACTGCTACCTATGCTGTCCAAGGATGCTTGGCTTGCCACCCTAGACCTAAAAGAGGCCTACCTCCATATTCCTATCAGGGAATCATGCAGGAAATACCTACGTTTCAGGGCAGGATCTCTGCACTTTCAGTTCTCTGCACTTCCCTTTGGCTTATCTACAGCTCCCAGAGTTTTCACAAAATGTCTGGCTCCAGCCATTGCCTTTTGCAGACAAAGGATTATCCAAATTTACCCATATTTAGACTGTCTAATTCATGCAGACAATCAGGAAAAGCTGCTCAAGCACCTGGCCTTTGTAAAGTCCCTACTGACTTCCCTAGGGTACACTATCAATGAAAAGAAATCCAAACTAGTACCCACCCAAAGGATTATATTCCTGGGAGCAAGCCTGGACACAGCATCCCAGATGGCATCCCTTACGCCAGAAAAGCAAGCTTACCTGACAGCCTACTTCTCTCAACTAGCCACCAGACCCCAGTTATCAGCAAGGAAAATCCTGCAGGCTCTGGGATTCATGACATCTTGTATTCTACTCATACCATATGCCAGACTGCATATGAAGAAACTTCAGTGGTATCTAAAAAGCCTTTGGTGTCAACACTCTCAAGACCTGGAAACTCTTACACCCATGATAACTTGCCTCAGGAAAGATTTTCTTTGGTGGGCAGCAGCATGCTCCCACAACAAGAGACTACCTTTCTCACCACTCCCCGTCAACCAGACACTCACCACAGAAGCATCAGACTATGCCTGGGGTGCACACCTGGACAGCAGGTGTGTACAGGGCCAATGGAGCTCACAGCAAATCCATCTGCACATCAACTAAAAGAGATGTTAGCTGTCCAGCACACAGCTTTCAGGCCCATTCTCTCCCCAGGGGTTCTCCTGATCAAAACAGACAACACCACTGTGGTGTGGTATATCAACAAGCAAGAAGGGACTCACTTCTACTCTCTATGCAGGCTGGCCATGACCCTTAGGCACACAGCCTCTGCCATGAAACTACACCTGTTAGCACAATTTCTGCCAGGTTCTCTAAACTCTTTGGCAGATTACTTAAGCAAAATTCTTCTGGACCCACACCAGTGGCAGCTAGACAAAATGACCTTCACCCTAATAACTCAGAAATGGGGCACCCCGAAGGTCGACCTCTTTGCTTCCCACACCAACCATCAGCTCAGCAAGATCTGCACCATGGAGCATCACAACATGGCTTGGAAAGTGGATGCCCTGTCCTTCCCCTGGGTCAATTTATCAGTCTGTGCCTTTCCTCCACTACCTCTCATTGCCAGGGTACTGCTCAAAATAAGGGAGGAAAAAACCAAGGACAATTCTTATTTCTCCAGACTGGCCTCGCCAGCTCTGGTACCCACTGCTGCGCAGCCTGTCCCCACTGCCACCATGGCATCTCACTCAGACCCCAACCCTCCTGACCCAGAGGGAAGGAGAATTCATGCACCCCCAATTGCAGACCCTCAACTTGGCAGCTTGGCTTATTCCCTAACCACTGATCAATATGCCAACCTCAGTAAACAGGTACTAGATTTTATAAGTGAGGCCAGATGCCCTAGCATTAGAAAGTCTTATGCTGACAAATGGAAAAGGTTCTGCACCTGGATTCAGGCTAAGGGAGCTGATATGGCACAGCCCTCCCTCCCACTCATCCTGGATTACCTAGCTCACCTGCTACACCTACACAGTGGTCTCTTTTTCCTCTATTAAAATTCGTGCCTCTGCTATCTCTACTCATTTCCCCACTGAGCAGCCCCTTTTCTCACACCCTCTGATCAAACAATTCCTAAGAGGGGCTAGGAACTTGAGGCCACCCAGAAGAGCACCTACCCCAGCAATGGGACCTTACCTTTTTGTTAGAAAAGCTCACCCTGCCCCCCCTTCGAACCAGCATCTTCAGCTGAGTTAAAATTTGTCTCCTGGAAGACAGATTTTCTTCTGGCCATCACTTCAGCCAGAAGGGTCTCCGAGCTACAAGCACTCATGACTGTGGATCCTTTCATCATCTTCCATGCTGACAGGGTTTCCATCAGGACTAACCCATCCTTGATGCCCAAAGTGGTATCCAGTGTGGCTCTCAACCAGTCCATTCATTTGCCCACCTTTTTCCCTAACCCACAGAACAAGGGGGAATTTATCCTGCACTCTCTAGATGCGCAGACAGCTCAGATTCTATCTAGACAGGACTAAACCATTCAGAAAGTCTGATCAATTGCTGGTTAGCTTTGCTGCAAGGGTAGTGGGCTAAGCCATTTCCAAACAAACAATTTCTAAATGGATAGCGCACTGCATCCATTTCTGTTACAAGCAACATGGAAAGCCTCCCCCTAAGGGGGTCAGGACTCACTCCACCAGAGCAGCCTCCACCTCTGCAGCTTTCCTCAGAGGAGTCTCCACCAGAGACATCCTGGAGGCTGCCACCTGGACATCTGTTCACACTTTCACCAAACATTACCACCTGCCTATCTTCTCCAAATCCAGGGCAGGCTTTTCCACTGCAGTCTTGCAGGGCATCCTTGACTGCCTCCACCCTTTTCCTCAGCTTTGGGAATCAACCCAAATGTGATGACTGCAACAGTGAAACACAAAGAACATAGTACAGTTGTGTACACTTATCATAAATGTAGATGTTCGAGTGTATTCACTGTTGCAGTCCTAGTTTCCCTCCCTCCATCACCCTCCTGTCACTCTCTCTCTCTCCTTACAAGGGACATTTTAGATTTTACTTTCTACTGGTGAGGTTCTTCCACCATTACCTGGCTCCCACTTGGGGGCACCTGACAGGGCAAGAAAAACTAATGTAATGGCATCAGCTGCCTTACTTTATACTACTGACGACCTGACAATCAGTCCTGAAGCGACAGCAATCGATGCAGAAATACTAAGCCTCTGGTATCTGGGCCAACCAAGGGCAACCCTGGCAGGGATAACCCAAATGTGATGACTGCAACAGTGAATACACTGGAACATCTGCATTTATGCTAAGTGTACACAACTGTACTTTTTACATTTATACAAACATAATCAAACTACATTAACAAACATTATACTTCATATATATTGCTGTGTCTCATATAACCTAAGCAGCATTACATAAATTGTTCAATTCCTGCCCTTTTTTAAACAAGAAAAATCTTTATTAAACCATCCGTTACGATATAAGCAGTCATACATTTATGTAAATAAAAACAAACCTCATTGACACAATCCTAGTGACAAGCATTTTACATCACAAGTCATACTGACACACACTCCCAGTTGCAAACCTTATACATCACTTATAACCTGCCCAATCATTTTCAGTCAAACATTTCATAGCTCATTTAAGTCCCGTCTTCTTTTAAATCTCATTCCTCCCCTGTATGTATTGTTCACACAGTTCCCATTTTTTCCTGTGTAGTTTGCTCCTACCCTTTTCTAAATATCTCAATTCCAGTTTTTATCTCTGTTACTGTATTCACTACTTCTAATGTAGTTGGTTTAGATTTTGATTTCCATTTTCTAGTAATTGCTTTTTTGGCAGCCACCATAATTAGACACAACAAGGCCTTACTGTGTTTAGGCAATTCCGATTTTGTATCATAGCTCAGAAAAATGATCTTCCTCGTCACAGCAATCCACCCATCCAGCATCTCCGACAGTGTATCCAGCAGGGAATCCATAAAGGAGCAGTGCTGAATGTTTTAATCCCATGCCCCACTCCCCTTCAGCAAGGAACCCAGGACTGCTCAGGAACTTCAAAAGCTTTTCCTCCCTGGTTGTTCCTAAAAAGTGAGAATGCAAAAGGAGTTAGGTTAGATTCTCCTATGGAATCTCTGACCTCCCCATGATACTGAACCCACTGAAGTAGAAAGTTCCCCTTAGTCCGTTCTTTGTAGATCCCAAATTTAGTGAGATTTCAGAATTGATGCAATAGGAGGACTCTTGGCTCACCTACTCCCCTTCCCTCAGGTGAGGCGCTGTTATGCGAGGCATTCAGAACTGGTGCCTCTACTTCCTTGTTGATCCTAATCCCTGACTATTATCTACCTGGTGACAAAGAGGGCATGGTGGGAGCCCTAGCATTGCAGAGTGGATGCCCTGCAAGCCAGAAAGAATTTTGCACTGGCCCAATAATAGACTGCTTTGCTGTCTTGTGGACTCTGTTTGGTGGTTGCTTTGCAATCCATCTTCCCAGCAAGGAGTCCAGGATGATGGACCATATGAGGAATTAATGCTATGTTTACACGGTGACAACTTCTGCAATCGTAGCATTAAATCACCTCATCCATATGATGAGATTTCAAAGAGGCTTAGCTGAGCAGCTTCTGGACTCTTGACAAAGACCTCCCATCTCAAGTATAACAAAATAGAGGTCCAGGTGTCTGCCATGCTCTTTCCAACCTCTCCAGGAAACTGCTACATAGCATATCAAGTGGTGCTGTCAGGGTAGCAGACTTCGGCATCGCTACATCTCAACATGCTTGGCTGCATCTGTGTGGCTTTGTGGACTACTTTAAAGCATCATTTGGCAATGCCCTTGTAGGCCGGTCCTCACTTTGGACCAAATATCAAAGAAAAGCTTCTGAAGAGTGAACCAGAAGGAAAGACATTATCTGTCATTGGCATTTGCTTTGAAACTCCTCAGAGGCATTGCTGTAAGGACCAGAAGAGAGCCCTAGCACTCTGGTTTAAAAAGTTTCAGTGTCTTCCCTTTGACCCCTTTTCAGTCAGAGGCAGCCATGGCAGAGAGAACCCCTTTAATGGTCACAGCCTAGAGCAGAGGGTTCAACAGAATCATGGTTTCAGGAGTCCTTCCTCTGGGAAACTATCCCAATACTTGACAATAACTGCTCCACTCTGGAGGTAGTTAGCTGTTCATTTTCTCCCACCTAGAGTCATGGCTGGCCACATCACATGACAACTGGATGAAGAGCATAATACCCAGAGGCTACACAATTCCTTTCATAGCAACTCCCAGACAGTCATCCCCATCTCTTCTAGACATGCCACCCTGACAAAAGAGAGCAGCAGCACAGTAGATTTTCCAGCTTTAAAAAAAAGCCACCCAAGAGGGCCACCCAGAGAAGAGAGGGCCCTGTGTCTGGTACTTACTGTCTTTTTTGGTTTCCAAGAAGTCAGAGGACCTCGGGCCTATTTTTGAGTTAAGTAGCCTAAACAGTTACATAAGAGACTGAGATATTCAACATTAGATCACTGTTGCAGTAGCCTAAGCTGTATGGGACATATCCCCTTCCATCGGCCAACTTTTCAAAGTTTAAGGGTACCCTCCATATACTCTGTAAGAGCACGAGAAGAATTCTTATTAAAAAAAAAAAAATTAAAACAACAAAAACATCAGAGTTTTTTTGCCACCAAAATGTGCTTTGTCAGGCTTTGTGGAACTCTGTCGGCTAGCAGCACTTCAAAGCTTGGTAGATAAATCCCCTTTTGGGAAATTTTATGTGGCAAACTTGTGTTTATTTCTGTCCGATATTGTTTTTGCTTGAAAAGTTATACTTTTGGATTGCCACTTCCAGTCAGGGGAGATGTTTTGTATGAATGCTTCTCAGAAAAAGATTGTGTAAAACATTTATGTTTTAACTATTCTTCCTATAAATTTCTTTGTTAGGGGCTGGTAAAATACCATATAGCCGGGAAAGGGACCCTGAGCCCCAGGAAAGTGTGCCTGTTTTTGGTTGGTTGGTATCCAAGGAGTCTACCAGTAAAAGAAAAGTTGAAGCAAAAATGTGTCTTCTCCTGTTTCTGCACACAGGGAAGATTTGCTTGGATTTGCTAGAGAGTTACTTTCTACTTTTACTGTTCCCATTTTATCTTCAGAAAAAAAAAAGATTCATGGTTTTCTTGTCTGTCTGGGTTCAACCTGTGGGTTATCAGCTTTGAGACTAGCCAAATTCAAGAGACTTTAGCTCCCCAAGCTTTGCCTCCTCTAACCATAATGCCTAGCCCTAACTGAAAACTCTCAGATGTCATTTGCTGCCTTCCAGGACTGCAGCTTGGTCTTGTGCTCCATTAGGGTGTATCCTTTCACTTGGTAGTGTTTTTTTTTGTATTTGTACCTCTTCTCTGTCCTTCCTTTTGTGTTTAGTGACAAGTTAGTGTATTTTTAGTGCTGTGATGCTGAGTTTTGTTATGACAGGGCTTCTCCAGCTCTGAACTGGTCTTTGAACCTTTCCGCAAGGTGATGGCCTTGAAATCTGTCCTCCACAGATTCTTCAACCCTGTTGGTCTGATCAATCGGGACTTTGCAACCTGCTGAGTTAGAACAGATGATGCAGTCCTTCTGCAAACCCAGATGCAGTTAGGCTTAATTCCTTATGTCTCAGGTCAATGACCCAAGGAATCAGAACTATCTAATGCATTTCCTCCCTTGGGCCCAATGGCACCAGGGTTTTTGGAGGTGTTGGACTTGCCTCCATTGGGGTCTGAGCTGATGCCTTGGGCTGTTTCTGCTCCCACCTCTGCCTTGGCTTTCTTAACTTCAGCTGTCTCAGGGCTGAGCAGACCTTGGAGCCACTCCTTCGAGGCTGGAGTTAATAGTAGAGATCAACACTTGAGGTCTTTGAATCATCTCTTCCTCTCAGTACTTTGGCTCTTGAGAGCTCTGTTCTGGTTTTGGCATTGGGGCAGGTGGGAGCAGCTCCTGGGTCTAGCATATCCTTGGAATCTTTGAACGCAGGGGTGCTGGCTCCAGGCAAACAGCTTCAGCTTTTGCCTTCGTCATACAGAGGATGTTCTGTAATCTGGTAACAGAGTGGTCTGCTCTTATTGGCATTCTTTCTCCTGTGGTGTCTGTGGACCAATAGCAATCTACTCGGGGACAGCCCGCTCCGACTAGCCTCCAGGCTACACCCCACATCTAAGGCCCCCGGCCTCTTCCACTTCCCCTCTACGCTGCTCCAGTCAATAAAGTTCTGACAAAAAGTGAAAAAGCACCTCATAGGAGTCACTCAGAGCACACCAGCATCAAGAAAGAGAGGGATCTCTAAAATCCCCCATGAGAGAACTCCTCATTTGACAAACCTATGGAGCTGCTCCATCAGCATGGGGGTTGGAAAGTCGAAGCTTTGTCTCCAGAGGAATCAGTGTTTTGGAGGCTTTCAGGGTGAGTCTATCCATGTCTTGGGTGTTTCCCTGTCTGGATGCACTTGTTGGTCTGGTGTCTTGGAGAGAGCTCAATATGGTGAATCTTATCCACAAGAAACCTGACAAAATTTTGGCCCCTCCCAAGGACTGTGAACACTGGAGGAAGAGGACGCCACCAAAAAAAGATATCTTGGAAGAAAGTTCTTAATCATTCTCCTACTAGGGAGTTTAGAACGTTGGGCCAATTATGGAAGTGCTACTACACATCAGCCACTTTTGCCTTGAGGGAGTTAAATTACCTTGCCCAATCGACGACACTTCTGCGGACATTGTCTGAGGTATCAAGACTGGTTGAAACACAACAGACTCCAGAGTCTCAGGAGGCTTTGGAGGGGCTTAGTTGTCCACCTTGCTGTCAGTCACTAATGTGCCCATGTGTCTGCTCTCTAATGTAGCTAATAGCATGGCAGGGCCCAGTCCAGCACTGGCATTGCCGTGCATCACCATGCTTGAATGAGATTGTGTAAATATGTGGACTGTTTTAAGGCATCCTTTGTTAATGCCCTGTACAAAGGCTCATTCCTTTTTGGGCCAAAAGTTAAAGACACCTTGACCAGAAGCGAACAGGATGGAAAAACACCGTTTACCATCGGAGTGCATTTCCTAGCCCCCCCTCCCACAGAACGTCTGTTGGAATCAGAAAGGGGGAAAATGCCTATTTTTCTGTAAAGCACAGCAGATGTTTCAAGATGCTCCTGTAGAAGGTTAAACCAATGATGAGGGAAGGGTTAACCAAAGTGGATGCTACCCATGCAGCAGAGAATGTCTGGAGGATCAGGACTTCCATGGATCTTGCACGTAGAGGTTCTTCCAGCATCCCTGAAGGGTTGCCCAAGTTTCCTGCTTTGGGGGCAGTTGGGTTTGTTTGGGTCTACACACACAACATTGAAAGGTCATCACCTCAGACTCTTGGGTATTTAAGGTCATATTCAGAGATTACATGATTCTGTTTTTATTTCACTCAAATGAGAATGCAAAATACCTTCCAGATGTGCCACCTGTTCAGCGAAGGTCCACAGCTGTTGAAAAATCAAGTCATCCAGTAGGTCCCACCAGACCATCCTGGGTTTGGGGTCTATTCCAGATTCTTTTTGTTCGCAAGAAAAACATGGACCTCAGGCCAATTGTGGATTTGAACGAGTTAAATCACTTTTTGAAACGGACTAATTTCTAGATGGTCATGGTGCAGTCCATCCTGCCCTTTTTGAGGAAGAGTGATTGGATGTGCTTGGTCAACCTCAAGGATGGCTACCATTATATAAAGAAAGCAAAGCAGTCCAGGAGTTTTCTGCTCTTCTGTAGGTACATAGGAGATTTCTAGGCTAACAGCTCAAGAGCTCTTACAAGCCTAGCCAGTTTTACCTTGATTTTACCCTGTTTTGTATCCCTAGGGGAAAGATGACAAGGATCAGCAAGCAGGGTTTTGACATGTTTTATAGACTGTCTTGTTCATAAGGGACATGGGTGCCACCCTAGGAGTGAATTTATGATTTCCTATCCATTGATCTAGATTGCACTTTAAGATGGTCAGGGAAGGGCTCTGCTTCACATGAATAAGAAGAAGCATGTTCCAGAGGAGGGGCAATCTCTGGAACTTATGCCTGTCTCTCCAGCATGATCTATTCATGTAAGAATTTAGGTTTAGGTCTTTGGAGTGCGTCACCCTCGTGCAGTTAGTTCTGTTAGTATGCAACATTTTCATCAGGGCTGGGTTAGAGACTACTTCATAGGTCTGGCACAGATCACTCCTCTGTAATCAGTAGGAAATTGAGTACAGTGATAGGGCTTTTAATCGGTCTGCATATGACATGTTGGTTATACCTTTTGGTGAGAAACATCTGAGAACACTCCAACTGTTACAGGGGCTTAGCATGGTACATGCTGAAGGAGTATTGTACTCGATTATTGGTCTGATGAGGGCTGAGTAGTGCAGTGGTAGGTGCTATGACATCCTTTGATTTGGATGCCATGCACTTACTTATAAGCTGAGCCATATAGATGGATTTTCTCACCTCCATGGACACCTGGTGGTCAAAGTTGAGATTACTATCTGAGTACCCAGATCTCTCACCATTGGGTCTACTCTTATGGGGATGCTATCAGTGTTGTAATTTGCAGGAGTATTTGATTTCCCAAAGGGTGGTATTGTGTACTTCTTTGCATTTAGTTTTAGGCCATGGCTCTGCCATCAATCACTAAACTGCATTAAAACTTTCTGTAAGATATCAGCATCATTTGGGGAGACAGTGATTGCCCCCAACTTGCAGTCATCAGCAAATTTGGTCAGCCAAAGGCCATCTGCATTTGTCTTGACATATGAGAAGTATATCCCAAACAGGAGGGGGCCCAGCACTGAGCCCTGTGGTACTTCACTGGTGATTGGCTTCTTTCCAGTTGTGGATTCCCCCACTGTAACAACATGTGTCCTATCCATGAGCAATTTGGCTGTCTATCTGGTGATGTAGAGGTTTATGCCAAATTTTGTGACTTTATCTGTAATACCTGAGTGGCATACGTCAGATGCCTTGGCTAGGTAAAGGTAGGTGCTGTGCACTGTCTTACCCTCATCCTTGGCCTTGGTGACCTCAAAGAAGCCCACCAGACTAAGCATGCAGGACCTGCTCTTGATGAAGCTGAACTGGGTTGGGTTTAGAGTCTAGAGATTTCTTTTGTCATTGTTAATCACTTCCATGATTATCCTTTCCATATCATTGCATATGAGGCTAGTCAGACTTATGGGTTGGTAGTTCCTTGGGTTCGCTGATGGCCTCCCTCTTGTGTAGAGGGATGTCCGTTATTGTCTGGAGATTGTGGTTAAACAGAGATCTTATTGGGTCTGCTAGGACATATTTCAAGCTATTTAATAGGCGCATTGTGATCCTGTCAAAGCCCCACTGATATGTTTCTTGCTTTAGAGAACACAGTGATGACCTGTTCTTGTGATAACAGGCAAAGGAGTGGTAGGGGGCATTTCATAGGGAGTGACTAGAGGTGATGAGGGGGTTAAAATTTGAGCTGAATTTATCGCCCAGCTGGTTTCCTATTTTTTCTGGCCGAGTATAGGTCGCACCATCTACAGCCAACCTAGCATACTGTTGAGTGTTTCCCGTAAGGTTTCAGACATAACTAAAAAAAATGCTTTGTGCTTATCCTTTGCTTGGGTGACTATTTTAATGTTGTAATTTGGCTTTTGAAGACATGACTGGTTCCCTGATATTTGCCTGTTGAGACTAATGAGAGTTTTTTTTCTCTATTTTGCACCCTTCCACTTACTGTTCGACAGGAATTTTTTTCTGTTGTATTATGCCAGGGGTCCAACATGGTGCCTTGTTTTTCTGGTTAGACTTGAGTTTAGTTCAGTTATGTACTGCTTTTTCTATGCAGTTTGAGTGGTTGTAGAGCACATTTGTATATACTTTTGTATAGGCCTCCATGATTTTGGGATTAGGGGTGCTTTAAAATTACCTATGCTATCAGTTAATAGAAGTTAATTTGCCTTGGAAAATTTCTTTAGGGTTTTAGGATTTCATGGGGGTTCTACTGTTACATTTATTTCAGAGGAGACTGATTTATGATCCAGTCTTACCAATGAAGACATTACACTGGGGAGGGGGTGCATCACACTCCCATGTTTCCCTACATTGACACTGTACCTAAGTTTTTGCTGTAAAAATTCTGACGTTGTACTCTACTGGTTTTCTGTATGATTTGTTGTAAATGCTTTTTGCAGTTTGATCTCTGACATTTGTACCCAACCGTTTTCTGTAAAATTTTATTGTAAAATGTTATTTCTCTAATTGTTTTAGCTGCCAATGCAATTTTCTTCCTGACTTTATGTAAAATGTTAATACTGATTGAGGAGCTTTTCTCCTCGGGTCTCCACTGTAAACGAGCTAATGCTCAGCTGGACTAACCCGGTTAACAAATGTAAAATAAATGAATAAATAAAATGTTTCTGAGTACTATGTCAAGGATATTTCCACCCCTAGTGGGAGTGCAAAACAGCTTTACCAGACCATTTGCATTCACAAAATCCTGGTATCTCTGAGCCTGCATGTTAGTGGTCATGTATGTTTCCCAGTTTATGGAGGGGTAGTTAAAATAGTCTATGGGTAGTGTGTTTTGCTGGATGGTAAGTGATTCTAGTAACTTAAGGTATGTGGAGTAATTTTCATGATTCATTGTTGGTGACCTGTATTTAGCAATGATTTGGTGGGGGGATTTTGCCTGTGGTCAGCCTGACATGGAGTAGCTCAATTGATTCATCCTGCTTGACCAATCTGGAGGTATGATTGTTTTTATGTAAATGGAAAACACCTCCTCCTTTCATTTTTTTTTGCTTTTCAGAGGGTGGTCTGAATATGTGGTAGGCATTGTAGCCTTGCACTGCTGGGATGCTTTCTACAGCTTTGAACCATGTCTAACTGTACAGACGTCAACATTCTCCAGTGCAAGTCTAGCTTCCATTGAGTGCATTTTCTTCCTAGCACTGGCCAGTAGTACCTTCAACTTAGCATTAGAAGAATCTGTTGGCACTACCTGAAAAAGGCACAATGGAGGTGGCTAGTGCCTTGGTCAGTATTTGAAAGTCGAGTGGTGACAGGTGCAGACCATCTCTGGCAAAGCTGTGTGGTCTGTCGATCATGTCGTCCCTGGCTGACAAATACTGTATCCCCTTGGGTTGACACCTGTAGCTAAGGCAGTTATTGAAGTCAGTCATTTTCTGTTTGTATTGTGGTATTGTTCTTGGTGAGGGTAGAATGCTGCTCAGTGTGAGGCTTATACCAGCTTGTGAAGTGTTATTCAGAGAGGTCCATCATGTCTCTCTTCATATAGTTCAGGGAGGGGCATCTCTGGTCATTTGAACCCACATGGACTGTGACTGAGTCATACTGATACTTGTGGTTGAGTGACCTGAGTACTTGTGTTATTTGGTGAATCCTGGACCCTGCCAGAGAACTGACTGTAACCCTGTCTTTATCCACCCTTGGGGGGGGGGGGTGATATATGTTTGTCTGCTATGACCAAGATGTTTGAATGTGTGGTGGTCCTTCTTAGGGGCTTGCTTGTGGGGACTCTGTGATGTGTATTTTTATTGGTTGGTGTTGATTTGCTTTTGTTTGCATGTGGTTTCTGAGGGCTGTGTATGAGAGGCCTCTGAGGTTTTGGTACTTGTGAGAGTACCTTTGCATATGTGGGTTTATGTGTTGAGACAATATTTATTGAGGGAAATGATTTATGTCTGCTGACAAACCTGTTTGTTGTTTGGTTTGTCAATATGCGAGAGTTATATTTCAGTTTTCGTAGTGTAACTACATCTGTTACATGCTGTGTTTAAGGATTAAGTGGTTGTCAGAATACATGAGACAATTGCCACATTGCCTCTGGATGCCCTTGTCCACCAGGCTGGCCACAGAGATAGCAGGAAAGTGCCAATCGATGGATTCAGTTTTTTTACAATGGGTTCAACCAGAGAGAAAAATGGGGAGATTTAATTGGACTGGGATGATAGCACCCAGATAAAGAATGGGCACTATATTCAGTGTAAACTGCAGATATGTAACAAGGCTGTGCTTGTCTGTGAGCTATTCCGGTTCCACTAGAGTAGCAAGGGGGCTGGGGAAGGCTGTAGAAGTAGTAACAGGGGGACTGGGGAAGGTTGTAGAAGTAATCGTTCTAAGGGAGCATCTGTACAGGGCACTGCTAAACTCTACTGTGCTGTGAGCAGCCTAGCGCAAACACTGGACTTGTATAGAATTAGGAAAATAATCTTTAGAACAGCTAGGCCTACAAAACCAGTCAGGAAAACACACAATAACCTTTCAAGCAGCCCCCACTCAGTTAGGTTTGCTACAGCACACCTCTGCAACAGGAGTGCAGTCAGAAAACCCTCTTAATGTAAAAATGCTGGGTTTAAAGCTCAAGTGCTTCTGGCTGGGAGCCGGTCATTACCAGTTTTGAGCACTGCCCTTAAGCCTCACCACAACACCCAGGTGTTCACCAAGTGCATGGCAGTCGTGGCAGCCTGGCTGAAGTTCCAGGGCTTTCCGGTCTTCCCATATCTGGATGATTGGCTTCTCACTGCATCTACGAAAGCATCTCTTGTGAGGGTCAGAGATGCTTTAGTCTGGTTGTCTCTGTCTTTTGAGGTCACATTAAGCCATCAGAAGTCCTATCTGCTTCCAGTTCAGGATTTGGAATTCATAGATTTACTTGAATACTGTGTCCCTGATTGCCAAACGTCCTGCACTCAGGGTATCCAACCTTCAACTGCAGGTCACCACTTTGCTGTCTTACAGAAAAACTCTTTGTCTTTCATGGTTCTGAAACTTTTAGGTCACATGGCCATGGCTGTTTGTCTTGTCCCTCTGTCTAAGTATCACATGAGGATTCTGCACTGGACACTAGCAACACAGTGGTTCTACCTGACTCACCTGATGGATTTTCCAGTACTATTGACATGGATTTGCTGTAGTCAAATCCAGTGGTGGTTTTGGTCTCCCCTGGTTTTGGCCTGGAGACTGTATGTTCTTCCTCCCCCTCAATAAATGGTCACCATGGATGCCTTCTTGCGGGGAGCAGTCCCTCAGGACCTGGTCTATGACTGTGGCCAGTCTTCACAATATTTTGGAGATGAGAGTGGTTCTCTTTGCACTGCAGGCCTTTCAAGACCTTCTCCCTGACCATGTGATCTCAGTATAGATAGACAAATATGTCTGTCATTTGGTACTTGAACAAGCTGGGGGGAACCTGTTAATATCCTTTTTGTTGGGAAGCCATGACGGTTTGGCATTTGGTGATTTTTTCCCCTAGCGGTTTCTGTTGGTAATGCACATTCCAGGGAAGTTCAACATCTTGGCAGACAGCTCATGCAGGAGTATTCTATATCCTCACAAGTGGTCTGTAAATGTAAGGGGTGCTGCTTATTGTTTTTTTACTTTTGGTGCTGGGGCACCCTGTGTTATGATCCGTTTGTCTGTTCATCCAACACCAAGTGCAGCAGCTATTATCCTTAGTTCCTCCACAGGGACACTCACCCAGGGATGCTCTTTTGTGTGCTTGTCTCCCAGATCTTTTATACACATATTCCTCCTACCCCATTAATAATAGTTTCTCCAGAAGGCTGCAGTAACTGTAATACTTACTACTCTGCTTTGCCCCCAACAGGTTTTGATGTTCTTCGTGTTTCACTGTTGCAGTCATTACATTTGGGTAATCTGCTGGCAGGTTGCCCTCAGTTGGCCTGATTAACAAAGTCTTGGGTCCTGAGTCGGTTGCTGTCCCTTCTTCCATGACGTCAGGTCATCAGGGGTATAAAACATGCAGCCGACGCCATTACATCAGTGTTTCTTGCCGCGCAGTGCCCGAAGCAGAAGCAGTTCGCAAGTGCCGGTCGGCCGACTCCTGAAATTTTCATTTTCGAGTTTCAGATCCGAAGTCTTCAACTAAAAAGCTAAGTACCCCATTGGGGAAACTTTTTTCTTGCTTCTTACCGTTGTCAGTAAAAGTTAATAATTGCATTAATTGTGGGATGTAAATACCTCATAAGGATTTCCATTTGTACTGTATTCCTTGCCTAGGCTCTGACCATGACTTATCTTGCTGTCGGTACTGTGCTTTATTTAATCGCCACACTATCAAATGTTGGTACATTTTTGCTTCTAAATATTTTGGCTCATGCTTTAATTATCCAGAAATGTCGTCTGTTAGCAGTCTGACTACCGGAATACCTAAAATGTCTCTACCTTGGATGGGTCCGGAGCCGCTGTGCAGGCACCAGCTTCTGAGTGTGTTTTCAGGCCTACAGATTTGTATATTAAACTGATGCCATCTTCAAAACTAAGGTCAAAATCTTGACCTATGTCTAACAAACCGACACCTAGGCCACATGTGCAAGCCCCTATGCCTAAAAAGCAAATCATCAAAATGGCTGAAGATTTAATTACTCTTATCAGGGGTAGCCAACCCCCCTTCTAAGAGGCCTAGACAAGATATTGACTGTGAATCTTCTGAACAGGATTCTATTTCTTGTGACTCTTCTAATGAACAGGAATTGTCTATACCTACTTATAAGGACTCTGATGCAGAAGATTCCATTCCTTCTGCTTCTCCCCCTGAGGATTTTTCTTTTGGGGAAACTTTACATACCTTAAGGGAACATTTCCTCTGGGGAAAGTCAGGATTTTTCTGAATCTAAAAGGAGACTTAGGGATTTTCTTTTTCTTCCTCAGCATAGGCCTTTGGCTATACCTCCTGTTCTAGAAATTGTTGATGATGTTTTTTCATAATCTAGTATGACTCCTGATTCTCTGCCTCCGGCTCCTTGTAAGCCAGACAGATACTACAGGGTTCCTGACTCCCACAAATTCCTTTTCAAAAATTCTGTTGCGGATCCTGAAACCATTTTTCAGGGTCCCAAGGGCATTAAGGCTTCTACTGCTAAAAATCCTACCCCTTCTGATAGAGATTCCAGGGCGCTGGATAGATGGGGTAAGAAGGTTTACACCTGCAACCTTGGCAATCAGGGCTTTAAACTGTCAATTTCATATGCTAAAATATCAGCAGCATATCATGGGACTGCTTAAACAGAAAATGATGTTGATTTCTGTGTGGAAAATAAAGATTTACAGGATCTATTGCATTCAGCTGAACAAGTTGGAAAACATACTTTGCAATGTAGTTTTGATTATTTGGAGGCCTCTTGCAGGGCTGCTGTAAATCGGGTCTGTGCTAAGTAGGCATGCTTGGCTCAAAGAGCAAACTCTGCCTGATCATGTTAAAGCAAAATTGCTGGATGTTCCTTTGCAAACAGGATCGTCTCTTTGGTAATAAGGCTGAAGTTCTAAAAAAGATGTTAGGTAAAGCTAAATATATGCAAACTGTGAAAGATTTCTTACAAGTGCAACCTCCAAGATTTAGTAGGCACTGGCCTACTAAGAACTAGTCCTTTCTAGTTCCTTCAAGAGCCACTCAAGTCAAACCCAGACATTCCAAAGGCACCAGGTTTCAGTCCCAAGGGACTTTCAGAACAAAACAATGGGGTGCCTCCTCTTCCAAATCTGGAAACAACAAGACCCCTCCCTATGGTAAGCAGTCTCAATGACTTCCCTTTACACTTACCAAGCACTTAACTTTTAGCCGCCCCTTTGGGGGGGAAACTGACTCTTCATGCAAAAAACTGGCAACTTATAACCCAGGACAAATGGGTTTTAATTATAGTATCCCGGGGATACAGATTTCATTTCCACATGTTGCCAATTCCAAACAGATGGCCAGACCTGCCCCCAAATCAGTGGGCAGAGTCCCAGAAACAAGTACTTTCCCTCATGAGCATGAGGGCTATTCAACTAGTACCAGAAGAGGAAAAGGGACAAGGTTTCTATTCAAGACTTTTCCTGGTACCCAGAAAAGACAAACCATGGCATCCAATTCTGGACTTATCTACACTAAACACCTTTCTGGACATCCCAAAATTCAAGATGCTGACTCTTTACCTGTTACTTCCTATGCTAGGCAAAGATGCCTGGTTGGCAACTCTAGATTTAAAAGAGGCTTACCTGCATATCCCAATCAGGGAATCTTGCAGAAGATACCTCCGCTTCAAAGCAGGCTACTTGCATTACCAGTTCTCTGCACTGCCCTTTGGCTTATCTACTGTGCCCAGGGTCTTTACAGAGTGCCTGGCTCCAATAATTGCTTTTTGCAGGCAAAGAAATATTCAAATATATCCATACCTGGACGATTGTCTAATTCAGGCAGAAAACAAGGACATTCTTCTGAAACATCTGGCATTTGTAAAAAGGGTTCTAACTTGTCTGGGGTACACTATAAACGAAAAGAAATCACAACTGGTACCCTCTCAAAAAATTACATTCCTGGGTGCAAGGTTGAATACAACTGGCCAGAGGGCTTTCCTTACACCAGAGAAGCAAATTCATTTGGTGACTTACTTCAAACAGGTGGCCACACAAACCCTGCTTTCTGCAAGGCAAATACTGCAAGCCTTTGGGTTCATGGCCTCCTGCATTCTTCTAATTCCATATGCAAGACTGGATATGAGGAAACTTCAATGGTATTTAAAAAGTCTATGGAGTCAGCATTATCACAGCCTGGAAACAATGATTCCTATCATACCTTGCCTGCGCCTAGAGTTCCTATGGTGGGCAGAGGCCTGCCACCAAAACAAGGGACTGCCATTCACACCACCCCCTGCCACCCAAACCCTAATTACAGACGCATCAGACTATGCATTGGGTGCTCACTTGGCAGGGAAGTGCATTCAGAGAAAATGGAGCCCAAATCAAATGCACATTCACATAAATCAAAAAGAAATGCTAGCTTTACAGAATGCACTGACAACCTTCAAGGACTACCTTCATCCAGGACAGTTACTGATAAAGACGGACAACACCGCAGTTATGTGGTACATAAACAAGCAGGGGGATACACACGCCTACCCCCTTTGCAGACTAGCCATGGCATTGTGGAACACGGCCTTGAGCTATCAAGTACAACTACAAGTTCAGTTCCTGCCAGGAAAGCTGAATACTCTGGCAGACAAACTAAGCAGAAATCTCATGGACCCACACAAATGGAAACTAGAACCACAGATTTTCAAAATGTTGACACGCAAATGGGGGAGCCCAGACATAGATCTTTTTGCCTCTCCCCAGAACTATCAGTTGGACAAATTTTGCACAAGAACTCCTCACAAAAAAGCCTGGAAAGTGGATGTGAGGAGTTCTTGAATTGCCTTCCCCCCTCTTCCTCTGCTCTCCAAAGTTCTACTAAAAGTCAAACAGGACAAACCAAGAATGATTTTGATTGCTCCAGACTGGCCTCGACAACACTGGTACCCACTCCTGCGCAGTGTGTCTCACCTTCCACCGTGGCACCTGCCTCAGACACCTTACTTACTGTCTTAGCAGAACAACTAAACTCTGCACACTCAGCTCCAAACTTTGAATCTTACAGCATGGCTAATCACCTAAATTCACTTTTAGCATCCCTCAGCAAACCTGTGATGGATGTCATTTTGGAGGCGAGAAGACTTAGTATTAGAAAATCTTATGCTGATAAATGGAAAAGATTCTGTGCCTGGAATCAATCTCAAGGGATAAGCACAGCAGTGCCTAACATTCCTCAGATTTTGTCATGCTTAACTGAGATGCTTCACAAGGGCCTGTCCTTTTCTTCCATAAAAATCCATGCCTCAGCCATTTCAGCTCATTACAACACAGAACCTCCCCTCTTCTCTCATCCTCTGCTAAAGCAGTATCTCAGAGGGGCAAAAAACTTGAGACCACCCAGGAGAGCTCCAACCCCTGCCTGGGACCTTAACTTTGTATGGGAAAAACTCACTCTACCTCCTTTCGAGCCAGCTGCTACTGCAGACTTAAAATTTCTCTCCTGGAAAACAGCTTTCCTTTTAGGAGTCACTTCAGCTAGAAGGATTTCCGAATTACAGGCTCTTATGGCAGTGGAGCCTTTCATCATTTTTCATGAGGACAGTGTATCTCTCAGGACCAACCCATCCTACATGCCTAAGGTGGTATCCAGTGTGGCTCTTAATCAGACAATTCATTTGCCAACTTTCTTTCCCAATACACACAACAAGGGGGAGTGGATTCTGCATTCATTGGATGTACACAGATAGCTTAGATTTTATTTAAACTGGATTAAATTTCAAAGAAAATCTGAATAACTGCTGGTGGCATTTGCTGCAGGGGCAGAGGGAAAGGCTATTTCAAAGCAAGCCATTTCCAAATTGATAAGCCATTGTATTCGTTTTTGCTATAAGCACCATGGAAAAACTATCCCCCAGGGGATCAGATCCCATTCCACCAGGGCTGCATCTACTTCAACAGCCTTTCTTAGAGGTCTTCCTACTAGGGACATTCTAGAAGCTGCTACCTGGAGCTCAGTTCATACTTTCACCAAACATTACCATTTACCACTTTTCTCTAAATCCAGAGCTGGTTTTGCCACTGCTGTCCTGCAGGGCCTTATAGCTGGTCCTAATGCTGTATAATTCCCTCCACCCAACCATAGCTTTGGGAATCTACTAAACTGTAATGACTGCAACAGTGAAACAAAAAGAACATAGTACAGTTGTGTACACTTACCATAAATGTAGATGTTCGAGTGTATTCACTGTTGCAGTCCTGGTTACCCTCCCTCCAGCCCTGTTTTTCTCTGGCTGTCCCTCTACTTTCTTTTACTATGCTTAAAAGCCCTTTTGGTGTATTTGCTTTTGGTTGGAGGTATATTTTTTGTGTTTTTAATTTTATTTGCTCCCCATTTGGGGGGCACCTGACATCTGGGGCAAGAAAAACTGATGTAATGGCGTCGGCTGCATGTTTTATACCCCTGACGACCTGACATCATGGAAGAAGGGACAGCAACCGACTCAGGACCCGAGACTTTGTTAATCGGGCCAACTGAGGGCAACCTGCCACCAGATTACCCAAATGTAATGACTGCAACAGTGAATACACTCAAACATCTACATTTATGGTAAGTGTACACAACTTTACTTTCCTTTTCCCTCTTTTGAAGTATCCTCCATTGGTTCTGGATCCTATTTCAGATCTAATTTCTCATCCAGCTGGCTTGGACCAGCCAGATCTTCAGATGTTCAAGTTAATCATGTTTTTCCTTCAGTTCCCTTGATGGCCAGAAATCCCAAGCTTTTCTACAGAGTCGTTCACATTTTGTCGTCTTCTCAGCAACTTTCTACTTACAGAGTCTATGCTAGTAAGTGGAGACATTTCACCCTTGGGGCTCAATTGAAGGGTTTAGAAGCCTTCTGAGCACCAGTTGAGGCTGTCCTTGATTTCCTAGATGGTTTATTTCATCCAGGATCTAGTTATTTCCATTAGTAAAGTACAGTTGGTTATTTCTAATTTTTATGTAGGAAGATACAATACACCATAGCAGCTGTTAAGATTCCTGAAACCTTCCTTAAGCGGAGCTTTTTATTACTGCTTCGTGTCCTGGACCCATTTCCTCCATGGGATCTGCCATTTGTACTTCATGCACTTTCTGGACTGTATTTTGAACCATGGACCACAGTTTCCTTGAAATTGTTATCTTGAAAGACTTCCTTTTTTGTGGCTGTTACTTTAGTCAAGCAGGCATCAGAATTACAGGCTGTATCGTCAGATCTGATGATGTCCACTTCATTCCATTAACCTGTGAGAATACGGTTCCAATGCTCGGAACCGACTGGCTGCCTTGTTTTAGCTGGAGACTCCTGATTTGAGCTCCTCCTCCCTACTCATAATGCCCCAGTGCCCCACAGTACCTCAGATCTCGTTTGCCGCACTTAGTGTTAGCATCGAGTTCCTTGGCTTGAGCTTCTCCATAATTTTTTTGTGTTTTTCTTGATGTTCATCGTGCATACAGCTGCAGTCATAACAGATGGGTTATCCTGCCGTCAGGCGGGTCCTCGGTCGGCCGAATTCCAAAGTCTAGGTCCTGCGTCGGATGTCGTCGCTTCTTCCCTGACGTCAGTGCGGCAGGGGTATAAAAGAACCAGCCGACGCCATTTTCTTCAGCCTTTCTTGCCGCACGGTGCCCGAAGCAGAAGCAGTTCGCAAGTGCCGGTCGGCCAGCTCCTGAGATTACGAATATTTTTCAACCGAAGTCGTCTTGAAAGCTAAGTACCCCGTTGGGGAAACTTTTCTTGCCTCAGACCGATGTCAGACAAAGTTAATAATTGCATTTCATGTGGGAAGCAAATACCGCATAAGGATTTCCATTCCTTCTGCATTCCTTGCTTAGGCCCAGACCACGACGTCTCGGCCTGTGGTTTTTGTACTACCTTCAACAAACGCACTATTAAGCGTCGGGCGGAGTTCGCCCAACACTGTTTTGGCAAAAAATTTAATTACATTATGTCGTCGGATACCCCGACTCCAGTTTTGAGTAAAAGACGCAAAGATAAGGACCGACATACGAGGTCCACGACTTCTACCAACACCACGCTAAAGCCTACTACAGGTGCTCCGGTTCTCAGCGAGGCACCTACGCAGCCCCTGACTACCGATGACACTTCCTTAGCGGTGTCTTCTGTGCCCGAGGTCGCAGGCTCCTCGGCCCACACCCCGATTACAGATACCGACGCCACTCTTGGCGGGGAAACTCAGAGTTTAGACAGGCCTGCCACCTCTCAAGGTGTCTTCAGGCCGCCTTCTTCTTTTTCCATTAAGGCTTACACTAAATCTAAAGCAGCCATGCAAACTAAAAGACAAGCTTCACAGGGCCCCATGCCTAAAAAACAGATGCTCAAAATGGCTGAGGATTTGATTACTCTTATCAGAGGTTCTCAAACCCCCTCGGACAAAAGGCCCAGAGTGGAGGAGGAATACCCTTCCTCAGACCAGGCCTTCATTACTTCAGAACATTCTGATGACCAGGAACATTCATACTCCCCTTTTGAAGATTCTGATGCAGAGGAGTCCATTCCCTCTGCCCCCCCCCCCCCGAGGACTATTCTTTTGGGGAAATCTTGCATACCTTGAGGGAACACTTCCACTGGGAAGGCCAAGATTACTCAGATTCCAAGAAAAGGCTCAGGGATTTCCTCTTGCTCCCTCAGCACAGGCCTCTGGCTATCCCTCCTGTCTTAGACATACTAGATGATGTGTATTCAGAGGCCAGCCTTAACCCAGATTCTTTACCATCAGCTCCAGTTAAGCCTGACAGGTATTACCGGGTTCCTGATTCACACCAATTCCTATACAAAAGCCATGCTGCTGACCCGGAAACTATTTCACAGGGTCCCAAGGGAATTAAGGCCTCTACTGCCAAAAATCCATTACCTTCAGAGAGAGATTCCAGAGCTTTAGAAAGGTGGGGGAAAAAGGTATACACCTTGGCCACTTTAACCATGAGGGCATTAAACTGTCAGTTCCACATGTTAAAGTATCAACAGTTTTTGTTATCTCAGTTGAAAAACAAAATGTCACAACCTGAACAACCAGACTTGAAGGAGTTGCAGGATTTGTTGCATAGTGCAGAACAAGTGGGTAAACATACCTTGCAATGTGGTTTTGATGCTTTAGAGGCCTCATGTAGAGCTGCTGTTACAGGGTCTGTCATACGTAGACATGCTTGGCTCAAAGAGCAAACCTTACCAGATCATGTCAAAGCTAAATTACTAGACGCACCTCTTAAAAAAGATGTATTGTTTGGTGTCAAAGCTGAGGAGGTATTAAAGAAAATGGTGGAAAAGGCAAGATCAAAGCAAACAGTGAAAGATTTCCTACAGGTACAACCTCCACGTTTCAGTAGAAACTGGCCGTCAAAAAATTGGTCCTTTCCAGCCACAGACAGACCTCAAAGAGGTAGATACAGGCGCCCGAGGGGTAGAGGGCAATCTCAAGGATCATTTAGAGGTAGACAATGGCAAGCACCTACATCAAGAGGTGGAGAGGATAGATCACAGCCATTCAGAAAGTAGACACAATGACTTTCCCCTCTGCATGCCAAGCAAAGCTCTAATGGCAGCACCTTTAGGCGGAAAACTGGCATTATTTTCGAAAAATTGGCATATTGTCACAAGAGACAAATGGATCCTGGGCATTATAGACAGAGGCTACAGATTCCACTTTCACACCCTTCCAAAAATGAGAGGCATGCCAAACCTGCCACAAAATCAAAGGGCAGAGGCACAAAAACAAATTTCAGCTCTCATGGACATGAAAGCTATTCAAGAGGTACCTGCACAAGAACAGGGTCAAGGTTTTTATTCCAGACTATTCCTGGTACCAAGGAAGGACAAAAATTGGAGACCTATTTTGGACCTATCCATCCTAAACACATATTTATTTGTACCAAAATTCAAGATGCTCACATTACAGCAACTTCTTCCCATGCTGGGCAAGGAGTCTTGGCTGGTAACATTGGACCTCAAGGAGGCATACCTGCATGTCCCAATCAGACAAGATTGCAGAAGATACCTCAGATTTCTTGCAGGTTCAACCCATTATCAATTCTCTGCATTGCCCTTTGGCTTATCTACTGCGTCCAGAGTGTTCACGAAATGCCTGGCATCAGTAATTGCCTTCTGCAGACTTCAAGGGATACAAATATACCCATATTTGGACGACTGCCTGATCCAAGCGGACAGCAAACACATACTTCTGAAACATCTGGCGTTTGTAATAAAGTTGTTGAACTCTCTGGGATACACAGTCAACAAAAAGAAATCAAAACTAATACCCTCTCAAGTAATAATTTTCCTGGGTGCCAGTTTGAATACAAACATCCAGATGGCCTACCTCACGCCAGAGAAACAAGGGCAACTATCTCAATACTTCAGAAAAATGTCAACCTTCACCAGGCTGACTGCAAGGAAAATCCTGCAGGCTCTGGGATTCATGGCATCTTGCATCCTGCTAATCCCATGTGCAAAGCTGCATATGAGAAAACTTCAGTGGTACCTAAAAAACTTATGGTCTCAACACAGCCACAGTTTGGAAACAATTATACCACTGATTCTATGTCTCCAAAAGGAATTTCTGTGGTGGGCTCAAGCATGCCAAAGAAACATAGGTCTCCCTTTCTGCTTGCCTCAAGCAAATCAAATCATCACAACAGATGCCTCGGACTACGCCTGGGGGGCGCACATGACAGATCAGTGCATTCAGGGCAAATGGTCCCAAAAAGAAAAGCACCTACACATCAATCAAAAGAAAATGCTAGCAGTAAAAAATGCTATTATGGCTTTCAAAGACCTACTGCATCCAGGCCAGCTATTGATAAGGACAGACACCACCACAGTGATGTGGTACATAAACAAACAGGGAGGAACCCATTCATATCCCCTGTGCAGGCTAGCCATGTCTCTTTGGAACATGGCTCTGGAATTACAAATCCAACTTCAAGCACAATTCCTGCCAGGCAAGGAAAACACGCTGGCAGACAACCTAAGCAGAAATATGAGAGATCCACATGAATGGAAGTTGCATCCTCAAGTTTTTGCAAAGATAATTCAAGCATGGGGAAGACCAGATATAGATCTCTTTGCTACCCACAGAAATTACCAATTGACAAAATTCTGCTCAAGGACCTATCATCCACAGGCCTGGAAAGTGGACGCACTTTCTTTCAGTTGGACAACAATGACAGTTTATGCCTTTCCTCCTCTTCCTCTGCTGCCCAAAGTTCTATTAAAAGCCAGAGCAGACAGACCAAAGATGATTCTCATTGCTCCAGACTGGCCAAGACAACACTGGTACCCACTCCTGAGGAGCCTGACGCATTCCCCACCATGGATCCTTCCTCTAATGCCTCTTCTGTTGACCCAGCACAACTTCAAAACTCTTCACAGTCAGCTAAAAACACTCAATCTAGCCACATGGAGGATTCATTAAATTCACAACAGACCCTCCTCTCCAAGGAGGTGCAGGATGTCATTTTGGAGGCCAGAAGGCCTTCTACTAGAAAAGCCTACTCTGCAAAATGGAAACGGTTTTGTGCCTGGAATCAGAAAAAGGGACAGAATCCTGGAATACTGAATTTACCTCAAATATTACAGTACCTAGCTGAGATGCTAAGCAGTGGACTTTCATTCTCCTCCATCAAAATCCATGCCTCAGCCATTTCTGCTCAATACAACACTGATCCTCCTTTATTCTCTCATCCTCTCTTAAGACAGTTCCTCAGAGGGGCTAAGAATATAAAACCCCCAAGGAAGCAACCAGTACCTGCTTGGGACCTCAATTTCATTCTAGAAAAACTGACCCTGCCTCCATTTGAGCCAGCTGCTTCAACAGAACTCAAATTTTTGTCATGGAAAACAGCCTTCCTTCTGGCTATCACCTCAGCACGCAGGGTTTCGGAACTACAAGCCCTCATGGCTGTGCAGCCTTTCATCATTTTCCATCAGGACAGAGTTTCCTTACGAACCAACCCTTCCTTTATGCCAAAGGTAGTATCCAGTGTAGCCTTGAATCAGGCTATCCACTTACCTACCTTTTACCCTAATCCACAAAACAAAGGGGAGAGACTACTACATTCCTTGGACATTCACAGACAGCTTCGTTATTACTTGGACAGGACAAAGCCATTCAGAAAATCAGAGCAACTTTTTGTTTCCCATGCTACAGGTGCTCAAGGGAAGGCTATTTCCAAACAGACAATCTCAAAATGGATAGCCCACTGCATACGCTTTTGTTATTCGTTTCATGGTAAAACTGTACCTACAAGCATCAGATCTCACTCCACAAGGGCCACAGCTACCTCGGCAGCTTTCCAAAGGGGGGTTCCTACCAAGGATATTTTGGAAGCAGCCACTTGGAGTAGTGTGCATACTTTCTCCAAGCACTATCACCTACCATTATACTCCATATCTAGAGCAGGCTTTGCCACAGCAGTCTTGCAGGGCATCCTTGCTCCTCCTAGTTCCACTTAGTGCCTACCCACCCCTTTTTTAGCTTTGGGATTCCCCTCTTTTCTGGGGGCCAAAGCTAACTTTTTACCACCTAAAAAAGGGTTTATGTAAAAAGCTGCATCCGGTTTTTTTCCCTTTACATAAAGGTCCCTCCCCCAAAAACCCGATTGGGGAATGGGAGGCCCCTTGTTTTTATTTTTTGCGCATTAAAAGAGGCCTTTCCCTTTTGGGGGCCTGACTTGGGGGCGAAAAAGGCAGCGGTTTTTTTAAACCCCCGGACTGACGTAGGGGGGAAAACCACATATGGGACCAACTTTTTCCCACCAGGCCCCTACCAATCCCTCTGTTTGTCACTGTTTTGTAAATCTCTTTTGGATCAAAAATTCTTTTTTTTCCACCATTCCCTTTAAATTTTTTTTTTAATTTTTTCCCCTTTTGTTCCTGGTTTTTTTCTTTTTAAGTTCCTTTTTTTCCCTTACCTTCGGTATCGGCCTTGGTTAAAAATTACTTTTTTGGGGGGTCTCCTTTCCCCGGGGGGCCCATTAAACTCCACTTAACCCCGAAATTTGAGGGCTTTCCATCCCTTTGGGCCCCGTTTAAAGGGGAAAAATTTTTTAAAATTCTTTCCCCCAACCTGGGTGCCTTTTACTCCCCCCCTCGGCCCAAAATTCTTGGGGCCAGTTAAACCTCCCCCTTTGGGGCCTTGAAATGCCCCGGAAAAAAGCTTTGGAAAATACTTGGGCTCCAAACCGGGAAACGACCCCCCCACCCGTTCCTAGTTGTACAGGGCCCAATTGAGGCGTTCCTGGCCCGTGGCACCTTTTTTCCAGTCCCTTGGGGGTTATCCCATTCCCAAAAGTCCCCGCCCCCCCCCCACTTGTTTTAAAGGTGTTTGGTTTTAGGCTTTTTAAGCAATTAGATCTTTGCCCCCCATCCTTTTCCGATTGGGGGTTTCCCCTTCCCCGTGTCCCTTTTCCGATTCGCCCCCGGGTTTTATAGGGGGCTTTTGGGGCCCTTCTTTGGGCCCGCCTTGAATCTTTTCTTTCCTCCAGACCCATTTTTTGGAGTGTTTGGGTTTGGTGGTTTTTGGAGCCAGCTTTAAAGGTTGGGTTGGGGTTCTTCAACTAAAGTTTTTCCCTTTTCCCCCGGGGCCTTGCCTTCTCTTTGGGTACCCCCCACGGGAAACTTCTGGGGGGGTTTTGTTTTTGGCCGTCGAAAGCTCCAGGATTTTTTATCCTTTGCTTTTTTTAATCCCTTTGTTCCTTTCCGGATTTTTTCAAGGAACTTAAACCCCCCTTGGAATTCGAACCTCACTACCCCAAAACACGGGGAAAGCCCCCACCCCCCCCTCAGGGCCTAACTTCTTTAACCCCCGGGGGGGTTTAAAACCCTCGGGGGGTGTAAAGGAGGATGTTTCACCCCCAATCCCCATCTAACCCTTTGGGAAAGGGTGGGGCCCCAAATCAACCCGACGGTCGAGATTTCTTAAAAACGCCAAAAAGGGGGGATGGCTTTCAAACCCTCCTTAGGTTTTTTGTGGGGGATGCCACCCCATTGCGCGTCCTTAATTTTCCCCTTCCCGGTCGGCCCAAATTTAAAGTAATTTCGCCGGGGAAAATTTGTCTGCCCAGGGTACAAAAGGCCCGAGGATACCCCGTTTTTTGGAGGTCCGATGAGAACACTTGAATCCGGTTTTTCCCGAAATTTTGTTTCGGTTTGCCGATCAAAGGGGAAAAGGGGGAAATTTTAGTTTTTTTTGCCCCTGGTTTAAAAGCGAAAAAGTAAATTTTTTGGGGAAACAGTAGCTAGGTTAAATTTGTGATTTTTTTTGGGTGGACGGTTTTGGGGGGCTTTGGGAAAAAACCCAAAAGAGAATTGTTTGCCCGGTTGCTTCGAAACGGTCAATTTAAAAGCCCCGGATGCTCCCCCCCAAAGGGGAAAACCCCCCGTTTTAGGGTTTTTAGAGGGGAGCCTGGTTCCCCAGGTTTTTTTGGGATCCCAGGGGGGGGAATTTTTATTGCAGGATTGGCCCCTTAAGGCGGCCTGAAGGGGCCTAGGTTTTTACCCCCCCCCTAGGGTTTGGCCCCCTTCTGTTTCCCAAACTTCCCCAGAGGGAGGAGGGTTTCTTCATTGGTGTACCCCCCTTTTTCGGCTTCCCGAAAATTTTTCAGAAAATTTATTCATTAGGGCTTTTTGAAAGAGACCTGGGTGGAAGGCTAGGGGGTTTTGACGGGTTTTTTTTTCAACTTCGGTGGGTTGGGAATTTTTACGATTCTTTTGATTCTTCCCCCTGCTTCTTTGGGGTTTTCTTTTTTGGTCTTACCATAGGGGGGGTTTTAAGTGGGAAACAGGATTTATTTGGAAAAAGGTTAGGGTTTTGTTTTCCCCCCCATCCGGTTCCTCCGTTTTGGGGGGTGGAAGATTTTTAAAAAGGTTTTTTTTCCATTTTTTGCCCCCTTTTCCCCTTTGGATGGCATTCATGCCCGAATCAAATATCTTTTAAGAGTCCCAGGGGACCCGAAAGTTTTAGGGGGAAAGGGTTAAGGTTTGTTTCAAGTCTTTACAGTGAGGCCCCCTTGGATGTGGGGGAAAAATTTTTAACCCTTTATCTGCTATGAGGGCTTTAAGCCCCCTGCTGAAAACCCAAAAAATTTCCTTTTCAAATTAAGCAAGGTTGATGCTCAATATTGTTGTGGTTCGTTTAGCAGTTTTGAAAGGGGGAAGCATTTTTTGCAATGTGGGTTTTTGCGTCAGGGCCCCCGGGTGGCTCCAGGGTAGTTCTTCCAGGACCCGGCTAGGGTAGTTTAGACCTGTTTGAAAAATTTTTTTGGGTCCCTTTCAACTGAGGTTTTTGGTTTTCCGTTTAGGCAGTTTAAAAAAATGGAAACAAAGGGAAGCTTCAGCTGAAAGTTTTTTCGGCAGCCCCTTTGAGAAAATTTGGGCCCCCAAGGGGGGATTTTTAATTCCCAGCAGGGGGGGTTGATTACAGGTCAGGGTTTTCACCTGCTTCAGCACAGTTTTAGGGGAGGGGGGAGCCTTTTTAAAACCCCCTCCTCTTTTTAAGGGGCCCCCGC
Organism: Protopterus annectens; assembly: GCF_019279795.1. Classification (NCBI taxonomy): domain Eukaryota; kingdom Metazoa; phylum Chordata; order Ceratodontiformes; family Protopteridae; genus Protopterus; species Protopterus annectens. The sequence continues at coordinate 1,385,591,416 of NC_056741.1, forward strand.
CGGCCAAACCTTTTGGGGGGAATTGGGCCCTTTTTTAAAGGGAAAAGGGAAACCCAAAACAAATTTTGGATTATACCCACTTACGGTTTTATTTTAATTGCCCCCCCAAAGGGTAAATCCCCCTGCAAAGAAAAGGTAAAAAAAATTTTTGTTCTTTAAAAGGGGCCTCAGCCTCCCTTGCCCGAAGTGGGCCCGGATTTTATTTCGTTTTCCCATCCGGGAAAAAAAATGGGGCCCAAATTTTGAATTTTTTCCCCCATTATTGGCTTCCCAAGTTAAAAAAACAGTTTTTCCCCTTTTTGGGCATTGGTGGAATTTGGCTCAAGGAGGACCCTTTTTTCCTTGATAGTTGCAGGAAGATCCGGGGCTGGGACCCATTTTAAATTCTCTATTCCCTTTGGCATTCTCCCCGGGGTTAAAAAGTTCGGGTCCGGGTGCTTTCCCGGAAAAAAAAATCTTCCTTATTTACATTGCCTATTCGGCTAAGGAAGGATTCTTCACTTTTGGTTTATGCATCTGATCCCGGGGTTTCTGGAACGAAATAAAGTCCCCTTGTATCTCAAATTTTTTTGGGGAAGACTGCAGATCCCAATGGCCTTTTACCCCGGCAAACAAAAAATTTTTTTTTCAAATTTTCCTACCAGGCTGACGCAAGGAAATCCTTCAAGCCGGGGGGAGGACTTGGGCTTCCCAATGAAATGATAAGGGAAATTCAATTATCTCAAAAGAGGAAAAATGAGGATCCATTCATTAAAAAATTTTAAATTTTTTGGACAACAATGACAGTTTATGCCTTTCCTACTCTTCCTCTGCTGCCCAAAGTTCTATTAAAAGCCAGAGCAGACAGACCAAAGATGATTCTCATTGCTCCAGACTGGCCAAGACAACACTGGTACCCACTCCTGAGGAGCCTGACGCATTCCCCACCATGGATCCTTCCTCTAATGCCTCTTCTGTTGACCCAGCACAACTTCAAAACTCTTCACAGTCAGCTAAAAACACTCAATCTAGCCACATGGAGGATTCATTAAATTCACAACAGACCCTCCTCTCCAAGGAGGTGCAGGATGTCATTTTGGAGGCCAGAAGGCCTTCTACTAGAAAAGCCTACTCTGCAAAATGGAAACGGTTTTGTGCCTGGAATCAGAAAAAGGGACAGAATCCTGGAATACTGAATTTACCTCAAATATTACAGTACCTAGCTGAGATGCTAAGCAGTGGACTTTCATTCTCCTCCATCAAAATCCATGCCTCAGCCATTTCTGCTCAATACAACACTGATCCTCCTTTATTCTCTCATCCTCTCTTAAGACAGTTCCTCAGAGGGCTAAGAATATAAAACCCCCAAGGAAGCAACCAGTACCTGCTTGGGACCTCAATTTCATTCTAGAAAAACTGACCCTGCCTCCATTTGAGCCAGCTGCTTCAACAGAACTCAAATTTTTGTCATGGAAAACAGCCTTCCTTCTGGCTATCACCTCAGCACGCAGGGTTTGAACTACAAGCCCTCATGGCTGTGCAGCCTTTCATCATTTTCCATCAGGACAGAGTTTCCTTACGAACCAACCCTTCCTTTATGCCAAAGGTAGTATCCAGTGTAGCCTTGAATCAGGCTATCCACTTACCTACCTTTTACCCTAATCCACAAAACAAAGGGGAGAGACTACTACATTCCTTGGACATTCACAGACAGCTTCGTTATTACTTGGACAGGACAAAGCCATTCAGAAAATCAGAGCAACTTTTTGTTTCCCATGCTACAGGTGCTCAAGGGAAGGCTATTTCCAAACAGACAATCTCAAAATGGATAGCCCACTGCATACGCTTTTGTTATTCGTTTCATGGTAAAACTGTACCTACAAGCATCAGATCTCACTCCACAAGGGCCACAGCTACCTCGGCAGCTTTCCTCAGGGGGGTTCCTACCAAGAATATTTTGGAAGCAGCCACTTGGAGTAGTGTGCATACTTTCTCCAAGCACTATCACCTACCATTATACTCCAAATCTAGAGCAGGCTTTGCCACAGCAGTCTTGCAGGGCATCCTTGCTCCTCCTAGTTCCACTTAGTGCCTACCCACCCCTTTTTTAGCTTTGGGATTCTACCCATCTGTTATGACTGCAGCTGTATGCACGATGAACATAGTACAGTTTTGTACCTACCATAAATGTAGATGTTCGAGTGCTAATACAGCTGCAGTCCAGGTTTCCCTCCCTCCTTCCCCTCTTGGGTCAGGCCTAATGGCTAACACCTCCTCATACAACCTGATTGGGGTATTCTTTTATGGTGTATTTGCTTGCAACTACTGTTTTTTGATTATATTGCATTGCATTATTACATAAATTTATGTTTTGCCTTCCTTCTGGGGGCACCTGACATCTGGGGCAAGAAACACTGAAGAAAATGGCGTCGGCTGGTTCTTTTATACCCCTGCCGCACTGACGTCAGGGAAGAAGCGACGACATCCGATGCCGGACCTAGACTTTGGAATTCGGCCGACCGAGGACCCGCCTGACAGCAGGATAACCCATCTGTTATGACTGCAGCTGTATTAGCACTCGAACATCTACATTTATGGTAGGTACAAAACTGTACTTTTTCTTTCCTACCAGTCTCTTAATTTCTTTTCTAATTCTTTCCCTGTCTAGTTCTCTGGTTTCTATCTGTTAGGTAAGATATCTTCTTTTCTGACTTTCCTTATTCCTTCTTGGTGATCAAAAGCCATTAGGCTTCAAGAACTGTACTTCTTGTGGGCGGAAGATCTCCCTTATCTGATGCCCATGGGGAGTGCGTGTACTTATTGAAGTCTCTCCACTTGGACACCCCCTGTAACATTTGCAGGGCTTTCCATCCTTGGGCCCTGGTGTATAGGAGAAGTAAACTTGTTTTAAAAGGGTTGCTTCCTCCTACCACCACCTGGGGGATGCCTTCTACATCAGGGGCTCAACCCCCGTCAAAGAAGCCCAGAGATTCTTGGGAGTCCAGTTAACCATCCCCTTCGTGGTCTTCTTCGGAACTGCCCAGGAAGAAAAAGAAACTGTTGGAACATACTTGTTTGGCTCCAACCTGTTTGACATCGACCTCTCCTCCGACCCGTTGTTCCTCAGTTGCTACAGGGCCAAGTGGTGACCCCTCAGCGTTTGTCCTGGCCCTGTCGGCACCATGGTCTTCTTTGCCAGTGCCTACTAGGAGGTCTCAGTCCCATTCCCCAAGGAGATCCCCCAGACCCCCTTCCTATGCTTGTCCTCTAAGGATGTTGATGAGTTCATGAGGCAATTTTTTGAGAGACAGATCCAGATGGGGCTTGTGTCCACCCCATCCATTTCCAGATCCGTGAGGGTATCCCCAATTCAACCATTAGCTCCTTGTCCGATTCGACCCCTGGTTTTGGAGTAGTTGGTTCTTTTGGGTCCTAGTGCTGTGGTGTCGTAGCCAATTGAGATCTTTTCTTTGCCTCCGAGATTCTTCCCGATTTGCTTGGTTCCAGCTGCTTTGGTTCCGAGTGTGTCTTGGAGCCGTAGCTTCAAGGTTGGTTCCAGGGGGTTAACTTCAACTCCAAAGCTATCAGATTCGTCTTTTCCCCTTGGGGCCTCTGCCTTTGACATCTTGGCTGCGACCCCCCCCCTCCTGAGCAGGAGACCCACTCTCTCTGGGAGGTGTCTGTTCTGGTGGCTTCAGCTCCGATGAGACAGCTCCAGGTAGTTTGGAGTCCTTCTACGTTTGATGTTGTGGAGAGGGTCCTCTTTGTTCCTAGGAGATCCTTGGCACTTTCCTCAGTGGAACTTACCCCGCCTCACTCTGGAACTGTGCCTGATACCTCTGATCTACCACATGGACAGCCGGTCCTGGAAAGCCTCCACGCCATCCCCTCAGTGGATCCTTAAGCTTCTTCTAACACCTCCCTGGAGTGTCCCTCCAAGGAAGTCCCTCAGAAGGGACCGTGTAAAAGGAGGCATGTGGATTCACCTACGGAATCCCTCACTACAGATAACGATTTCGAGGAAGGCGAAGGGTCTCCCAAATCACCACCTGACAAGGCCTCCTTCGGAGATCTTCTTAAAATCTTTTGCCAAAAGGGTGGATGGTCTTTTCAAAACCCTTCCTTGGAGGAATTTGTATTGTGGGAGTTTTTTGGGTGTGGCCCAACTACTACTTGGGTGTCCCCTCCTGGCTGACACACACATCCAGTTGGTGTTGTCGAAGGCCTGGAAGGAGCCAGATACTGTGGAACTGATTCGTAAACATGCCAACAAAATTTGAAGTGCTGTAGCTGACAAAGCCTTTTGGACTAAAGGAATCCCCATAGATGCTTTGGTTGTGGCGGCAGCCACCAAGAAGGTGCTTGCTCTGGAAAGCTCCTCCGTCCATCCACTGAATAGAGAATCCAGGGCGTTGTACATATTTGCCAAAAGAGTCTACAGCTCATCTACCTTTGTGCTTTGGGAATTGAACTACTTATCCCATTTTACTCGGCTACAAAGGGGCTTAGTTAAGGAACTTTCTAACTCTCTCCCAGGGTCCATGCCTCCTTAGGAACTGGAGTCCTTTTCCTGTAGGCTGGCCAGCCTACACTCCTTAACCAGTGTGTCCATGAGGCTTATCTCTCACTCTGGGGAGGCTACCTTAAGGGCAGCTGGTTCCAGCATTGCCATACGGCGCCATGCCTGGATGAGGCTGTGCAATTTTGTGGAGCATTTCAAACAGTCCTTTATTAATGTCCCCTTTGGTTCTACCTTGTTTGGGCCCACAGTACGTGACACCTTAACCCAGAATGAGAAAGATGGCCCTGTCTGCCATCGGGATCTGTTTTTCTACTCTACAATGGACCTTCTCCAGGAACCAGCATGGAAGTAAGAAAACATGGTTTCGGAAGTTGCAGGGCCCTTTCCAGGGCAGTAAGGGAGACTTCTCCTCCCAAGACAGAGAGGGATATGGTCAGAATGGGAGACGCCACCCACACGGCCAAGGGGGTCCACAGAATCAAAGGTCATGGGAACCTGCCCCGGACAAGCCTTTGCAGCAATCCTGAACTGTTGCCCGACTACTCTCCTTGCACCCAGAAACTTGGGAGGCCATCATACATGTCAAATGGGTGCTAAGGATCATATCCAAAGGGTATGCTATTGTTTTTTCCGCCATTCCCAAACAGACATTTCATCTTCCCAATGTTCCACCCAGTCAGAGTAAGGACATGGCTTAGGGATTAAGAAAGTTACTCCAAAAAAGAGTCATACAAGAAGTCCCCCCGATCAGGTCGGATCAAGCGTTTACTGCAAATTCTTTCTGGTCCCCAAAAAGACAGGGGAACTGCAACCTTTTTTGGAGCTGACCTCCCTGAACAAGTCGGTAAAACATACTAAGTTCAGAATGGTCACAATTCAATCCATCTTGCCTCTCCTGAAGACAGGTGATTGGATGTGCTCTATAGACCTCAATGATGCATACTACCATATCAAACTGGACAGGCGCTCCAGGCCCTTTCAACCTTTCAGGCTGAGATCCAGTCACTACCAGTTTTAGGTGTTTGTTTAGTCTCACCACAGCTCCCAGTGTGTTCAACAAATGTCTAGCAGTAGTTGCAGCTCATCTCCAGCTGCAAGGTTATCAGATATTTACATATCTAGATGACTTGCTGCTGACTGCCCCAACCAGGCATCTACTCCCTTATGCCAGGGATTACTTCTTTATCTTAGCCTCTACACTGGGAATAATTGTCAGTTTACAGAAGTCACACTTGGATCCAGTACAAGCCATAGACTTTATAGGGGCACACCTAGATACAAGGATGTCCAGTGCTTACCGTACATCGGACAGGGTACCAACTCTAAAGTCTCACATCAGCCAAATCTTGACTGCTTCAAAACCCCCTGGCCTCTGTAGTTATCCGAGCATTAGGCTCCATGGCAGTGACTGTAATTGTTCTTCCAATGGCTCTTTTCCACATGCAAATTTTTCAGTGGACCTTGGCGGTATAGTTGTCTCTTCTCAGGAATCCTTTGAATCTTCCAATCAACCTTTCTCGTGTGTGCAAGGACACTCTTCTTTGGTGGCTCCATACCCTGGAGATCACCCAAGGATTTCCCATTCATTCTTCCCTCCACAGTCACCACTTTGACCACGGATGACTCCCAGTTTGTGTGGGTGGGCATTGTCTGGGCCGGACAGTCCAAGGCACATGGATGCCCTGGGAGACCATGTTAGATATCAGTGTTGTCAGGATGAGAGTGGCTCTTCTAGTGTTGCAGGAACTAGACAGCTTTCTTCCTCACAGGACTATTGCAATCCAAACGGACAACATAGCAGTGGTTTGATAAGTCAACAAACAGGGAGGGACCAGGTCTTCCACCCTATGTCAAGAAGCTGTGAGAGTCTGGCAGTGGGCGATTTCTTCCAACCGCTTCCTGGTAGCAATTCACATTCCAGGGGAATCCAACATTCTAGCCGACAGGCTCAGCCGAGTGTTACTGGTGCCCCATGAGTGATCCCTGACTCGGTCGATGGCAGATGCGTTTTTCCAGAAATGGGGTTATCCTTACTCTGACTTCTTTGCGTCCATTCTCAACAGCAAATGCAACAAGTATTTTGCCTTGATCCCTCCTCAGGGATAGTCAGACAGTGACACTCTTTTTCATGCTTGGCCTGCCAGTATACTCTATGCCTTCTCCCTCTTCCGTTGATTCAAGTTCCTAAAGAAAGCTCTCAGATTGCAAAGCAAAGTCATCCTCATTGCTCCTTTTTGGCTTGTACAAACCTGGTTCATGTTTCTTTGGTCTCATCTGGTTTGCCCCTGATGAAGTTGGATCCAAGTCCAGATCTGCTCTCTCATCCATCAGGGCATCCACATCCCAACATTCAGGGCCTGAAATTGATCACATGGTTTCTCCACTTCCAGTAATGGTTAGATTTCCCAGGCTGTCTTGCCCAGTTCGAGAAATTGTGATTTCATCCCATAGAGCTTCCACCGAAAAAATCTACAAAAGTAAGTGGAAAAGGTTCTGTTTTTGGGCTGAGCAGAAGCAGATAGATGTTCTTCGTGTTTCACTGTTGCAGTCATTACATTTGGGTAATCTGCTGGCAGGTTGCCCTCAATCGGCCTGAATTCCAAAGTCTTGGGTCCTGCATCGGTTGTTGTCTCCTCTTCCATGACGTCAGGTCGTCAGGGTATAAAACAAGCAGCTGACGCCATTTTCTTCAGTCTTTCTTGCCGCGCAGTACCCGAAGCAGAAACAGTTCGCAAGTGCCGGTCAGCCAACTCCTGAAATATTCGAGTTTGAGTTTCAGAACCGAAGTCTTCACTAAAGCTAAGTACTCCATTGGGGAAACTTTTTTCTTGCTCCATATCGATGTCAGAAAAAGTTAATTGTATTACTTGTGGGAAGCAAATACCTCATAAGGATTTCCATTTATACTGTATTCCTTGCCTAGGCCCTGATCACAATGTGCCTGGCTGTCGGTTTTGTTCTAGATTTAACCAATGCACTATTAAGCATTGGTATATTTTTGCCTCAAAGTATTTTGGAAACAGATTTAACTACCCAGAAATGTCGTTGGATAGCAATCTGACTACCGGAGTACATAAAAAAACGCAAAGAAAAGGACAGACAGTCAGTCGAGGTCCAAAACCAATGACAAAGCTTCTCCTAAGCCAGTCGCCGGTTCCCCGGTACTCCGTGAGGCGCTTTTACAGCCCCTGATACCCGCTATTTTCGAGTCGCAGGCCCCTACCGAGACTCATGTGGAGTCCGGCACGCTGCGAGATACTCAAAGTATTGGACCCACGGATGTATCTCCCTCAGATGGGTCCGGAGCCGCTGAGCAGGCACCGGCTTCTGAGGGTGCATTCAGGCCTCAACGTTTTTATTTCAAACCGACAGCTGCAAAACTAAAGACAAAAGCAACTTCTAAAGCTAGAAAACAGATGCATGAGCCACGTGCACAGGTTGCTATGCCTAAAAAACAGATGACCAAAATGGCTGAAGACCTTATTACCTTGATCAGGGGTTCCCATCCCCCTCCTAATAAGAGGCCTAGGTAAGACACTGACTATGAATCTTCAGATCAGGTTTCTATTTCTTCTGATTCCTCTTCTGATCAGGAATTATGTATACCTCCCTATGAGGATTCTGATGAAGAGGAGTCTATCCCATCTGCATCTCTTCCTGAAGATTATTCATTTGGAGAAACCTTGCATACTTTGAGGGAGCATTTTCACTGGGAGAGTCAAGATTTCTCAGAATCAAAAAAGAGACTCAAGGATTTCCTTCTTCTCCCTCAGCACAGGCCTTTAGCCATACACCCTGTTTAAAACATTGTGGATGATGTGTTTTTGGAGTCAAGCTTGACCCCTGACTCCTTACCTCTGGCTCCCAGCAAGCCTGACAGATATTACAGGGTCTCCGACTCACACAAAGTTTTATTTAGAAACCCTGTTGCTGAACCTGAAACTATTTCACAGGGTCCAAAGGGAGTTAAGGCCTCAACAGCAAAAAATGTTACCCCCTCTGACAGAGATTCAAGGGCACTGGATAGATGGGGAAAGAAGGTTTATACATCTGCAACCTTGGCTATTAGGGCCTTAAACTGCCAGTTTCACATGCTTAAGTACCAATAACATGTTATGGGATTGCTGAAACAGAAAATGATGATGATTTCTGAATGTGCAGAAAATAAAGAAATGCAGGAATTATTGCATGCAGCTGAACAGCATACTTTGCAATGTGGTTTTGATTCCTTAGAGGCCTCCTGCCGGGCCACAGTTACTGGATATGTGATTAGGAGGCATGCCTGGCTAAAAGAGCAAAATTTCCCTGATCATGTTAAAGCTAAATTACTGGATGCACCTTTACAGCATGATACTCTGTTTGGTATTAAGGCAGAAGAGGTTTTAAAGAAAATGGAAGACAAGGCTAAGTCTATGCAAACTTTAAAAGACTTCTTACAAGTGCAGCCACCAAGATTCAGTAGACACTGACCTACAAAAAATTGGTCCTTTCCTGTGTCAGACAGAGCTCGAAGGGGCAAACCCAGACGCCCAAAGGGTTTCAGATACCAGGCACAAGATTCTTACAGGTCAAAGCAATGGGGTGCTTCTACCTCCAAATCTGGAGGAGATAAAGCGCAAACCTACAGAAAACAGTCCCAATTACTTCCCTCTGCCTTCACCAAGCACTTACCTTTTGGCAGCACGCCTAGGGGGAAAATTAGCACTTTTTGCTCAAAATTGGCAGTTAATAACCCAGGACAAGTGGGTACTAAACATAGTATCACAAGGATACAGATTCCATTTCCATACTCTGCCAGTGGCAAACAGTTGGCCGAATCTGCCAAAACATCAGTGGGCAGAGGCACAGAAACAGGTTACGTCCCTCATGGATATGGGGGCCATTCAGCCAGTACCAGAACAAGAAAAAGGACAAGGTTTTTACTCAAGACTGTTCTTGGTACCCAGAAAGAACAAGGCCTGCCGGCCAATACTGGATTTAGCAATTTTGAACACATACCTGGACATTCCACAATTCAAAATGCTGACTTTGCAGCAGATTCTGCCCATGCTGGCCAAGAATGCTTGTCTGGTGACATTAGACCTAAAAGAGGCATACCTGCATGTCCCAATAAGGGAATCATGCAGAAGATACCTCAGATTCAAGGCTGGCTTAATGCATTACCAATTCTCTGCACTGCCCTTTGGCTTATCTACTGCGCCCAGGGTCTTTGCAAAGTGCCTGGCACCAGTAATTGCTTTTTGCAGACAAAGAAGTATACAAATATATCCTTACTTGGACGACTGTCTCATTCAAGCAGAGAAAAAAGACATTCTTCTTCAACACCTGGCATTTCTGAAAAGGCTTCTAACATGCCTAGGGTACACAATAAACGAAAAGAAATCATAACTGGTACCGTCTCAAAAGATAACATTCCTGGGTGCAAGCTTGAATACAACTGCCCAGATGGCTTCCCTCATGCCAGACAAACAAAGGCAACTCACTACTTACTTCAAACTGATGGCAACAAAAACCCAGTTATCTGCAAGACAAACTCTGCAGGCTTTGAGCTTCATGGCATCCTGCATCCTACTGATTCCATATGTAAGACTGCATATGAGGAAACTTCAATGGTACCTAAAAAGCTTATGGAGTCAACATTGTCACAGACTGGAAACAATGATTCCTCTCATTCCCTGCCTACAACAGGAGTTTCTATGGTGGGCAAAGACATGTCACCAAAACATGGGACGGGCCTTTACTCTACCCTCTGCCAGCCAAACCTTAACAACAGACCCATCAGATTATGCATGGGGGGCCCACATGGCGGGAAGATGCATTCATGGCATATGGACCCCAAAACAAATGCATCTACATATCAACCAAAAAGAGATGCTAGCTGTTCAAAATGCCCTGACAGCCTTCAAGGACTTACTTCATCCAGGACAACTACTGATAAAGACGGACAACACCACGGTTATGTGGTATATAAACAAGCAGGGGGGAACGCACTCATACCCCCTTTGCAGATTAGCCATGGCACTGTGAGACACAGCTTTGACTTACCACATACATCTTCAAGCTCAATTCCTGCCAGGAAAACAAAATACTCTGGCAGACGATTTAAGCAGAAACCTTATGGACCCTCACGAGTGGAAGCTAGATCCACAAGTCTTCAGCATGATAAAGAAATGGGGGAGCCCGGACATAAATCTATTTGCCTCTCCTCAAAATTATCAATTGAAAAGATTCTGCACAAGGACTTATCACAGACAAGCATGGAAAGTGGACGCCCATTCCTTCAGTTGGAAAACCCTATCAGTTTACACCTTTCCTCCTCTCCCTCTTCTTCCCAGGGTCCTACTAAAAGTCAGGCAAGAGAAACCAAAGATGATACTAATTGCCCCGGACTGGCCCCTCCAATACTGGTACCCAGTCCTAAGGAACTTGTCTCAATACCCAGCTTGGATCTTACCTCAACTACTGTCCCAGCAAAACAATCAGATCCTGCACAATCAACTCCAGACACTGAACCTGGCAGCATGGCTGATCATATAGTTACACACACAACACCTCTCAGTAAAGCTGTGATGGATGTCATTTTGGAAGCCAGAAGGCCTAGTACTAGAAAATATTATGCTGATAAATGGAAGAGATTCTGTGCTTGGAATCAAGCACAATGAACTGATACAGCAGAACCAAATCTTCCTCAGATATTACAATACTTGACTGAGATGCATGACAAAGGCCTATCTTTCTCATCAATTAAAATCCATGCCTCTGCCATTTCGGCTCATTACAATACAGAACCACCAATCTTTTCTCTTCCTTTACTAAAGCAGTATTTTAGAGGAGCCAAAAATGTAAGGCCTCCTAGAAGATCACCAATACTTGCATGGGACCTCAATTATGTGTTGGAAAAGCTCACCCTGCCTCCATTTGAACCAGCTGCTACCGCTGATATAAAGTTCTTATCATGGAAAACAGCCCTGCTACTAGCAATTACTTCAGCAAGAAGAGTCTCAGAGCTACAGGCCCTCATGGCTGTAGAGCCTTTTATCATATTTTACCCAGACAGGGTGTCTCTGAGGACCAATCCTTCATTTATGCCTAAGGTGGTTTCCAGTGTGGCTCTTAACCAAACTGTTAGCCAAATCCGCAGAACAAGGGGGAGAGAATTCTGCATTCCTTGGATGTACACAGACAGCTAAGATTCTACTTGAGCAGGACTAAAGCTCTAAGAAAAACTGAGCAATTACTAATGACATATGCTGCAGGATCAGAAGGAAAGGCTATTTCAAAGCAGACTATTTCAAAGTGGATAAGCCACTGCATTCGTTTCTGCTACTTACACCATGGCAAACCTGTGCCCAAGGGCATTAGGTCTCATTCCACCAGAGCTGCAGCTGCTTCAGCAGCCTTTCTCAGAGGAGTACCAACCAAAGACATTCAAGAGGCTGCTACTTGGAGTTCTATTCACACCTTTACAAAGCATTATCATTTGCCTCTCTACTCTAAGTCCAGGGCAAGCTTTGCCACTGCAGTTCTGCAGGGCCTTATAGCCGCACCTAATGCTGTTTAACTCCAGCCTCCCATCCATTGCTTTGGGATTCTACCCAAATGTAATGACTGCAACAGTGAAACACGAAGAACATAGTACAGTTGTGTACACTTAACATAAATGTAGATGTTCGAGTGTATTCACTGTTGCAGTCCAGGTTACCCGCCTGCCATCCCCCTTTCATTCTGGAGTTTATCTTTCCTTCTCTATCTTCTACAACCTATGTGGTGTATTTGCTTGTAGGTGAAGGTAAAGTTTGTATTGATACATGTATATATAGTTTTTATGTATATATTTTTGCTACCTTTTTGGGGGCACCTGACATCTGGGGCAAGAAAACTGCATCGGCTGCTTATTTTATACCCCTGACGACCTGACGTCATGGAAGAGAAGACAGCATCCGACGCAGGACCCAAGACTTTGGAATTCAGGCTGACTGAGGGCAACCTGCCAGCAGATTACCTAAATGTAATGACTGCAACAGTGAATACACTCGAACATCTACATTTATGGTAAGTGTACACAACTGTACTATCCCTTTACAGCCCCAGTTTCAGTAGTACTAGACTTTCTGGCTTCCCTTTTCATAGATGGTGCTAGCTATTCTACAGTCAAAGTTAAACTTACTGCCATTTCCAACTTTCACTTTGGTTTTAACTCATTGTCTCTTGTTTCTTCAAAATTATGTAAGGCTTTTCTTAGGGGCACTTTTCTGCTCCGGCCACCAGTCAAAGACCCTAAGCCTCCATGAGATCTTACTGTGATTCTGCAAGCCTTAGTCCATCCCCCGTTTGAACCCTCAGCCACTGTGGATCTGAAATTTCTCTCCTGGAAAACTCTTTTCCTAGTAGCAACTACCTCGGCCAGGAGAGCATCTGAGCTTCACGCTCTATCTGTAAAATTTCCATATTTAGTTTTTCATAAAGACAGAGTGACTCTATGTATGAATCCTGCTTTCCTACTCAAAGTGGCTAAAGAGACTAACATTAATTAGTCAGTCAATCTTCCAATATTTTTCCTTGGTATCAGATCGAGGGAGAGTACACTTTACACCTGCTTGATATTCATAGGCAGCTTTGTTCTTGCACCCATAGAACCAAGCCCTTCAGGAAGTGTGATCAGCTGTTTGTCTCCTTTTTGAATGCCAAGAAAGGTAATGCAATGACCAAAGCTATGTTGTCTAGATGATTGAAAGACTTCATTACATTTTATTTATTTTATCAAAAGTATTCCTTTACCAGGTCCAGTAGGGGCGCATTCTACAAGGTCCATGGTCACGTCTCAGGCTTTTTGGTATAGAGTTTCTATTGAGGACATTTTTGCAGTTGCCACTTAGTCAACCCTCCTTACTTTCATTACACATTACAAATTGGACATCATATCCAGGAGTAGGAGTCCCTTTGGTTCCACTTTACTCTGGAATACCGTTCCTTGATGGCGTATAATAGCTGGGGACTCTGTCCCACAGGTTAATGGAATAAAGTGGACAACATCAGATAAAGAAGTTATGTTCTTAAAATAATGTTCCATCTGTGTTGTCCAACTTCATTCCATTAACCTTCTTTGCTCCGGTGTGGGTACTAAGAAAAGAGGAGGTTGCCTTTTTCCATTTTACAGCTTGGTATCTATTAGATAAGTAGCTGGAGAACCAGTTCAAAAAGGAGGGAGATAGGTTAAGTTTTGAGAGTTTAGTTAAGAGCAGGCTGTGTGAGATAGTGTCAAAGGCCTTAGAGAGGTCAAGTAGTAGGGTAGAAACAATTTGGCCAGAGTCACAAGCTTTATTTACAGTTTCAAGAAAGGAGAAGGAGGGCTGTCATGGTGCTATGATTTGGCCTAAATCCATATTGTGTGGGAGTTAGAAGGTTATTATCTAAGAGATGTGGTAAGAGTTGAAGTTGGACACACTTTTCTAGAAGTTTAGAAATGGGGGACAGGATAGCAATGGGTCAGAAGTTGTTGACATTACAATTGTTGCCACCTTTATGCAAAGGTATGATAAAGGCTTGTATCCAGATTTGGGGTACTGTACATTCTTGGATGGAGTGGTTGATTAGAATGCTTATGGGATAGGCAATATCTTCAGCAGCTATGCTTAGAAAGTAAGAAGGGATGTTATCAGGTGCGTTAGTGCATGGCTTCAATTTCTGAAGGAGTTTCTTTATAGTAGAAGTGGGTATAGGTTTTAATGAGAATAGAGGTGAGTGGGGAGAGAGAGTATTAGAGGGTGGTAAGGATGATGTGGAAGATAGAGTGGGAGAAGAGGTGGAGGATAGAGAGTTAGTAGATGGGAATGAGGGAGGAGCAGCAGTGCAGGGTAGATTGTTGGCAGGGGAGGGTGGGGGTGTATTAGATAATGAGGTGGAACTAGGGAATGAGGAGGTTAGTTTGCCAATGGATTCAATGAAAAGGAGTTAAATTGAGTAGCTAAGTCTAAATCAGGGGAATTTGGGTCTGGGGTAGGGGTGTGTGGTTTGCTGGGGTTAAGGAGGGTAGAGATACCTTTCCAGAATTTCTGAGGGTTTGTTTTATTATTGTTTTGGAGTGTAGAGAAGTAATTTTGTCTATCAGAGATAATAAGCTTTTTTACTTTATTTCGAAGTGTTTTGTATTCAATGTGGAATCGAGGGGTCTTGTTTTTCTGATAGAGTGCCCAGGCTTTATCTCTATGGCGCATGGTTGCTAGAGTGTTTTTGGTTAGCCAGGGGGCGGAATTAGTTTTTATTCTCTTTGTCCTCAAAGGGGCTTGGGAGTCTAGTAGTTTTAAGAATGGTGAGCTGAAGTGGGCAACTGCATTATCTAAGGATAATGTCTTTAGATAATTCCAGTTTATTGCTTTTAGAGAGTTTGAAAAGGTTGTTGGGTTAAAGTTTTTATGGTTGCGGGTAGTAATATAATTATGGGTGCGATATGGGATACAGGGGAGTCGGTGAGTGAAGATGGGCATATGATCACTTAGAGGGTCGGGAAGAGTGCCACTTTCAGAAAAATAGTGGGGATGTGAGACTAGAATCCAATCTAGAATACTGCCGCAGGAGAGGTTTTTTGAGGGACGTGTTAGAGTTGATTAGCTGGGAAAATTTATAGAGGTTGATGTTAAGGGAGTTAGTTGGAGACTGAATGGAGGCCCAGTTAATATTTACATCTCCTAAGATTATGGTTTCATTGCTGATGTTATTGGAGAACCAGGAGAGGATATCTTCAAGTGTGGAAATATTATCTCCTGGGGGGATGTAGAGGGATGCTAGACATATGTGTTTGTGCTTGTTTACTTGAAGGAGAGTGAGGAGTAATTCAGCGTTGTTAAAGTGTGGAATAGGTTTGTTGTAGGGAGTAACTAACAAGGAGGATGAATATAGGAGAGCTACACCTCCGCCTTTTTTGTGGGACCTGTCTTTTCTAATGATAGAATAGTTAGGTGGAATTATTTCAGAGTCTTTTATATAGGGTTTTAACCATGTTTCTGAGATAGATAGGATGTCAGGTTTATTATGCATGAGCCAGGCATGGAGGGTTGCGACTTTGTTGACTATACTTTGGGAGTTTAAAGAAGTAAGTAATATAGGCTTGTGTATAGTGGTTGAGGTGGAGGGGCCTGGGTTGGGATGGATATCACCTGATAAAAGACTGGTAATCAGATGAAGGATTGGGTTAGAGAGGTAATTGAGCAGTTTAGTAAAAGGATTGGGTTCTATTGTGATTGTGAAGGGGTTTCTGGTTGCTATGGGGATAGAGTACTTATCGGTGTTATTCCCTGAGTTTTGAAGTAAAAGAGAATATTTGCTGCATTGTTTCAGTATTCATAGACAATTGAGATTCTGTTTGGATAGGACCAAGTCCTTCAGGAGGTTCCACCCTCTGTTTGTTTCTTTTTCTAAAGCCCATTTTGGAAAACCAGTATCCAAGTCTGCTCTATCGAATTATGTGTCTGGTCGTACTTCTTTTGTTTATGGTATGAAAAGAAAAAGGTTGCCCTGCAAATCGAAGGGGCATTTTACTAGAACCATGACTGTGACATTCATGCTGCTGTTACTTGGGTGTGTCTTCTTATCCATGTGTCCCACAGTAAACTGGATATTCAGTCAAGGTCTAGGGCCTCTTTTGTTTCCACTGTTTTGTGGAATGTGCTCTCCTTGGGCCTTCCTAGGGTGTAATGTGGGTGGAGACTACTCTGTCCCACAAGTAGAACCCACACGGAAAATACAAGTCGGATACAAAAGATATGTACTCTCATAACAATAGGTCTGTGCTGTCTCTTTTATCTGGTTCCACCATACCGTTCACCTGCCCCCTCTTTTATGTTTTTGCAATCCTTTGGTCAAAAGAGCTGGGGAATTTTTTCCTTCCTTCTGTCTGAGGGTCCTTGGTGTTAGGAATATGATGGAGTTCTTGCAACTGCTGGAGTTAGTAAAACTGCTGGTTTAAGTGGGGTAAACTCGATCTAATGGTTCAGAGCTAGAAATTATGGGTAGAGAAGGCACAGTTTGGGAACTGATGTATTTTTGATTTGGCCAGTCTGGGATCTGAGTCAAATCTGAGAAACCTGCAGGTTGAACCAGACGGAAAAAGCCAACATGGATCTGTTGTTATGGTAAGTGCATAACATTCGATGTTCATCGTGCATACAGCTGCAGTAATCACAGATGGGTTTTCTGCCGTCAGGCGGTCCCTCGGTCGGCCGAATTCCAAAGTCTTGGTCCGGCGTCGGTTGTCGTCGCTTTCTCTTCTGACGTCAGTGAGGCCAGAGTATATAAGACACAGCCGACGCCATGTTCTTCAGTCTTTTTTGCCGTGCGGTGCCCGAAGCAGAAGCAGTTCGCAAGTGCCGGTCGGCCAGCTCCTGAATTACGAAAATTTTGGAAACCGAAGTCTTCATTAAAGCTGAGTACCCCGTTGGGGAAACTTTTCTTGCCTCAGACCGATGTCAGAAAAAGTTAATAATTGTATTTCTTGTGGGAAGCAAATACCGCATAAGGATTTCCATTCCCTCTGCATACCTTGTTTAGGCCCAGACCACGACGTCTCGGGCTGTCGCTTTTGCGCTACCTTCAATAAACGCACTATTAAGCGTCGGGCGGAGTTCACCCAACACTATTTTGGTAAAGCTTTTGATTATAAAATGTCGTCGGACACTCCGACTACCGTTTTGTCCAAAAAACGCAAGGAAAAGGACCGACACACGAGGCCCGCGGTCCCCGCCGACACCACGCCAAAACAGGCTACACGTGGTCCGGTTCTCAACGAGACTCCTTTGCAGTCCCTGACTACCGACGACACTCCTTTGGCGGTGTCCTCTGTACCCGAGACCGCTGGGTCCTCGACCCTTTCCCAGACTACAACCACTGAAGCCTTTGCTAATGTTGAGCCTACTAATGTGGACAGGTCCACCTCCACCCACGGTGTCTTTAGACCCTCATCTTCTTTTTCTATTAAGGCCTTTACTAAATCCAAAGCAGCCAGGCATCCCAAGAGGCCTGTTGCACAGGGCCCATCTCCAGGTCCCATGCCTAAAAAACAGATGCTTAAAATGGCTGAGGATTTAATTACTCTTATCAGAGGTTCTCAACCCCCTCCAGACAAGAGACCCAGAGTGGAGGAAGATTCTCCCTCTTCTGATCAGGGATCCATTTTATCAGAACATTCTGATGCAGAGGAACACTCTTACTCCCCTTTTGAGGATTTGGATGCAGAACAGTCCATCCCTTCTGTATCTCCTCCTGAGGATTTTTCCTTTGGGGAAACCTTGCACACCTTGAGGGAACACTTCCATTGGGAAGGCCAAGACTTTTCAGATTCTAAGAAAAGGCATAGGGAATTTCTTTTGTTACCTCAACACAGACCTCTGGCGATACCCCCTGTTTTGGACATACTTGATGATGTTTATTCGGAGGCTTGCCTTAACCCGGATTCTCTGCCTCCTGCACCAGTCAAACCTGATAGGTATTACAGAGTACCCAACTCTCACCAATTTCTCTTCAAAAGCCATAATGCTGACCCTGAAACCATTTCACAAGGCCCCAAGGGATTGAAGGCCTCCACTGCCAAGAATCCACTTCCTGCAGAAAGGAAGTCAAGATCTTTAGAAAGGTGGGGTAAAAAGGTATATACCTCGGCCACCCTAGCAATGAGGGCCTTAAATTGTCAGTTTCATATGCTTAAATATCAACAGTTCCTGTTATCACAATTAAGGAATAAAATGTCTCAACCTGAACAACCAGATTTAAAGGAGTTACAGGATATGATGCATAGTGCAGAGCAAGTGGGTAAACACACTTTACAATGTGGTTATGATGCCCTAGAGGCTTCAAGTAGAGTGGCTGCTACAGGATCAGTCATTCGCAGACATGCTTGGCTTAGAGAACAAAACTTGCCTGATCATGTCAAAGCTAAACTTCTAGATGCTCCTTTACAAAAGGATGTGCTGTTTGGTACTAATGCTGAGGAGATACTAGGGAAAATGGAAGAAAAAGCCAAATCTATGCAAACTGTCAAAGCCTTTTTACAGGTCCAACCACCACGTTTTAGCAGAAATTGGCCTTCAAAAAACTGGTCCTTTCCAGCCACTGACAAGCCCCAAAGAGGTAGATACAGATGCACAAGGGGCAGAGGGCAATCACAAGGATCATATAGAGGACGACAATGGCAAACTCCAGCACCAAGAGGTGGCGAGGACAGTGCACAACAATACAGGAAGCAAACCCAATGACTCCTGCATTTCCATGACAAGCACGTCTCAGCTGGCAGCACCTCTGGGAGGAAAGCTAGCATTATTTGCAGCCAATTGGCATATTGTCACAACAGACAAATGGATCCTGGACATTATAAACAGAGGCTACAAATTTCATTTTCACACTCTTCCAAAAATGAGAGGCATGCCAAACCTGCCACAGAATCAAAGGGCAGAGGCACAACTACAAATTTCAAAGCTCATAAGCATGAGAGCTATTCAAGAGGTACCTACTCACGAACAAGGTCAAGGTTTTTATTCAAGACTTTTTCTGGTACCAAGGAAAGGAACCGACTGGAGACCCATTTTGGACTTATCCATCCTAAACACATTTCTACTCGTACCAAAATTCAAGATGCTCACATTACAGCAACTTCTTCCCATGCTGGGCAAGGAGTTTTGGCTGGTAACATTGGACCTTAAGGAGGCATACCTGCATGTCCCAATCAGACAAAGCTGCAGAAGATACCTCAGATTTCTTGCAGGTTCAATCCACTATCAATTCTCTGCATTGCCCTTTGGCTTATCTACTGCGCCCAGAGTATTCACAAAGTGCCTGACATCAGTGATTGCCTACTGCAGACTTCAAGGGATACAAATTTACCCTTATTTGGACGACTGCCTGATCCAAGCGGACAGCAAACACATACTTCTGGGACATATGGCATATGTGACACGGTTATTTCATTCTCTGGGATACACAATCAACAAAGAGAAATCAAGGCTAACACCATCTCAGAAAATAACTTTCCTGGGTGCCAACTTGGACACAAACACCCAGATGACCTATCTTACGCCAGAAAAACAGGGGCAACTATCTCATTACTTCAAAATACTAGCAAAAAGTACCAGGCTTACTGCAAGGAAAATCCTGCAGGCTCTGGGATTCATGGCATCTTGCATTCTTTTAATCCCATGTGCATAGCTGCATATGAGGAAACTTCAATGGTACCTAAAAAACCTATGGTCTCAACACAGTCACAGTTTGGAAACAATAATACCAATAATCCCATGTTTGCAAAAGGAATTTCTATGGTGGGCCCAAGCATGTCAAGCAAACACAGGCCTCCCATTCTGCAAGCCTCAAGCAAAGCAAGTTATCACAACAGATGCCTCAGATTACGCCTGGGGGGCGCACATGACGGACAGGTGCATCCAGGGCAAATGGTCCCAAAAAGAAAAGCACCTTCACATCAATCAAAAAGAAATGCTAGCAGTCATAAATGCAATTACAGCTTTCAAGGACTTCCTGCATCCAGGACAATTACTGATAAGAACAGACAACGCCACAGTAATGTGGTACATAAACAAACAAGGAGGAACACATTCATACCCCTTGTGCAGACTAGCCATGACTCTTTGGAACTTGGCTCTGGAATGGCAAATCGAACTTCAAGCCCAGCACCTGCCAGGATTGGAAAACACGCTGGCAGACAAATTAAGCAGAAATATGACAGATCCACACGGATGGAAGTTACATCCTCAGGTGTTTACAGAAATAACCCAAGTGTGGGGGAGGCCAGACATAGATCTTTTTGCCTCCCACAGGAATCATCAATTGGAAACGTTTTGTTCAAGGACCTTTCATCCAAAGGCCTGAAGAGTGGACGCCCTTTCAGTTGGACAGCATGGACAGTTTATGCATTCCCACCTCTGCCTCTTCTGCCCAAGGTACTTTTGAAAGCAAGAGCAGACAGACTGAAGATGATACTGATTGCTCCAGATTGGCCACGGCAGCACTGGTACCCACTGCTGAGGAGCCTAACACATACTCCTCCCTGGTCCCTGCCTCTAATGCCTCTTCTGCTGACTCAGCACAGCTACAAAACTATCCACAGCCAGCTGAAAACACTCAATCTCGCTGCATGGAAAATTCCTTAACACCACAACAGACCCTACTCTCCAAGGAGGTGCAGGATGTCATTTTGGAGGCCAGAAGGCCATCTACTAGAAAAACTTACTCCACAAAACGGAAGCGGTTTTGTTCTTGGAATGAGAAAAAAGGCCAGGACCCTAGAAAACTGAACTTGCCTCAGGTATTACAGTATCTAGCTGAGCTGCTGAACAGTGGACTTTCATTTTCTTCCATAAAACTCCATGCCTCAGCCATTTCTGCAGAATACAACACGGATCCTCCTTTATTTTCTCACCCACTCTTACGACAGTTCCTCAGAGGGGCTAAGAATATTAGACCACCAAGGAAACAACCAATACCAGCCTGGGATCTTAATTACATACTAGAAAAATTAACATTGCCTCCTTTTGAACCAGCTGCCTCAACAGATTTGCAATATTTGTCCTGGAAAACTGCCTTCCATCTGGCTGTCACTTCAGCTCGTAGAGTTTCGGAGCTACAGGCCCTCATGGCAGTGCAGCCCTTTCTCATTTTCCATCAGGACAGGGTTTCCCTTCGTACCAACCCATCATTTATGCCTAAAGTGGTATCCAGGGTAGCTTTAAATCAAGCCATACACCTTCCTACCTTTTACCCCAATCCTCAAAACAAAGGGGAAAGGCTGCTACATTCTTTAGACATCCATAGGCAGCTACGTTACTACTTGGACAGAACAAAGTCCTTCAGGAAATCAGAACAACTCTTTGTGTCCTATGCTGTAGGGGCTCAAGGGAAGCCAGTTTCCAAGCAGACTATTTCAAAGTGGATAGGCCACTGCATACGGTTTTGTTATTCCTATCATGGGAAATCTGTTCCTACAGGTATCAGATCACACTCCACCAGGGCCACAGCTACCTCTACAGCCTTCCTCAGAGGAGTTCCTACCAAAGATATTCTGGAGGCAGCCACTTGGAGTTCTGTACATACCTTCACAAAACACTACCACCTGCCTTTATATTCCAGAACCAGAGCAGGCTTTGCCACTGCTGTTTTACAGGGCATTCTGGCTCAACCCAGTTCCTCCTAGTACCTACCACCCTGTGCGTAGCTTTGGGACTCTACCCATCTTTGATTACTGCAGCTGTATGCACGATGAACATAGTACAGTTTTGTACCTACCATAAATGTAGATGTTCGAGTGCTAATACAGCTGCAGTACAGGTTTCCCTCCCTCCTTCCCCACTTGGTAAAGGCATGAGGCCTAACAACCTCTTCATACAACCTGACTGGGTTATCCTTCTATGGTTTATTTGCTTGCAACCACTGATTTTGGATTATATTGCATTGCATGTATACAGATATAAGCATAATTTATCTTTTGCCTTCCTTCTGGGGGCACCTGACATCTGGGGCAAGAAAGACTGAAGAACATGGCGTCGGCTGTGTCTTATATACTCTGGCCTCACTGACGTCAGAAGAGAAAGCGACGACAACTGACACCGGACCAAGACTTTGGAATTCAGCCGACCGAGGGACCGCCTGACGGCAGAAAACCCATCTGTGATTACTGCAGCTGTATTAGCACTCGAACATCTACATTTATGGTAGGTACAAAACTGAATTTTTCCTTACTTTATGACTGAAATTCAGTCAGAAGAGCAGCAATTGGCGGGTGAGTATTGTGCTTCAGGGTTTTCTACTCTACCTGAAGATTGTGATTCAGAGGAAACTGTTGCTTCAGAATTCCCTCCAGAAGTCTTTTCTTTTCTGAAATTTCAGCTAAAATGAAAAAGTTTTTTTTTTTTTTTTTTTTAAGAAACATTATGATTTATTACTTTTGGGGTATTCGTAAACTTTTTAAAAGTTTCTCTTGTTTTAGAGAAGGTTTTTCTCTCAGCTTGCAGTGTACCTAACAGTCAACCCTCCTGTTCCCAAAATGTCTGTTAGGTTATGTTGGTACCCAGACTCTCAAATACTTGTTTTCTAATTCTAAAGCAGACCCTGCAGTGATTTATCTGTCCAAATCGTCTCTAGCTAGACAGATTGTTAATGCAAATCCCATTCTCTCTGCTAAGGTTAGGAAAGATTTTTGACAAATTTTGGAAGAAAGTTTATTCTTCTGCCACTCTAACAATCTGAATTCTAAACTATCAGGCTCAAGTACTGAAGGTTTTACTTCTGTTTTTGAAAACATGCAAAACTTAACTGTTAACTTTCCCTCTTCTGAGCTGAGTTTCTTTGAATGCCTCTCTTATATCTGCTTCTGATGTAATTAAGCATTGAAGTGCTGTTATGACACTTCTGATAGTGTTTCTAGGACTGCGGACCCTGAGTCAGTCATAGGAAGAATTACTTTACTTTCTCAAAGTCATAGGTAAGTACTAGGCCACCTGTAGTTGTCGGCCATTTTAAGCCTGGCCGATTTCCCTTTTTGTGCTTCAAGTAACGTATCCCATTTGGTTATAGATTGGCCTTACCCATCCCATGGTTGATAATTATAGATTACTACTAATGAGAATAACCGGGATCATAACATAGTTAATTTGAGGGGGCCCATGTTTGGAATAAAGCGTTTAGGAGATGCTTCTGTCCATCAAGTCGTACAGGGGGCAGTCCTGGGTAAATTTTCTGTTTCCTGTCCATAGGTCTGAGTTGCTCTTGAATATGGACAGAGATCAACTTTGTTTTATGTGGATGGGGGGTTGTTCCAGAACAGCTGTATCCTCTAAGAGATAAACCTATCCCTCCAAACTGTTCTGTTTATTTTGCGGAAGAGGTTTAGATTCCTAAAACAAGTATTTCTGATGCCATTTAACTTGTTGATGTGCAGTAAATCCATCAGTAATGGGTTGGTGGATGCCTTGCATGTCAGATAATTGAACAACCTCTTATACCTATATTGAAAGGTCTACCTAAGATCCACAAGGATCCCCTCGAACCCCCTTGCAGACCAATAGTATATGGTAGAGGCTGGGTTACTGAGTTTCTCTCCATATGGGTGGAGAAAAAACTTAAAGTAATGCTATCCTTATGCACCAGCAGTGATTAAAGATACTACCTGTTTTCTAAGATGTTTAAGTGACTCTTATTAAACTGAAACTGGTTATGAAAGTTATTTATTTGTGACTTTAGATGTAAATAATTTATGTACCGTGATTCTGAATCTTTTTGGAATCACAGCTGTTAAAGATTTTATATTATCTCATGCAATATTTGATGAAAAGAAAGTTATACAGATAGGTGCCTTTCTTGAACTGATATTGGGTTACAATTTATTCATGTTTTATGATCAGTATTACTGGCAGAGAGATGGTGTAGCCATAGGTGCCCCCTGTGCTAACACATACGCCAGCTTGGTATTGGCACAGTGAGAGGCTACCCATGTTCTATCTAACAGTTGTCCTTGGAAGGCAAGTCTGAAAGTGTACCACCGATTTGTGAATGACACATTTATTTTGTGGAGTGGTACAACTGAAGAATTGTTATTTGTTAGCTACCTGGAAAATACAACAAACTTTTTACGTTTTACTGTTGGTTATTCCACTGAATCAGTAGATATTTTAGATGTGAAAATTTATAAAGATTTAACTTGTAAATTACAAACTAGAGTATATAGGAAAAGTTGCTGGAGAAATAGTATGCTAACGTATGACAGCATGCACCCAAGGCACATTTTTGATGATGTAATGAGTGGGCAGGGTTTAATAATCTCTAGATTGTGCACTGAAGATAATATAAAGTGAGTTAAACAATATGCAGCATATGTTTGTTATTCGTGTTTATCCAGTACAAACAATTAAGAGAACAATAGCTAGGAAGAAAGGCTGGAGAAGACATAAAGGCAAGCCTTGGTTTGAATGCAGTGTTGGTACTTTTGACAATGGGACTATTGCTAATCAACAGAAACTGAGTAACAACCCGTTTTTGAGAATAAATTTACATTATAATAGTGATATTGATGGTATTTCCTAGGTGATAAAAAAGAACTGGAAGATTTTACTTACTGATGATAAACTGAAAGCATTAGTAGGCCCCTACCCCAGATTTGCTTATACTAACAGCCACAATCTGAAACAGATTTTATACAAGAATATATTTCCTAACAAGCCCAGTGCACATATGAAGAAGTTGGGAACTTCTAAATGTAAAAATGTAAGGCATGTCAATATGTTAAAGAAAACAATATTGTTGTACCCTGTGACATGCAGGAAATATATACCTAAGCTGCATGCAGACTGTAGAACTAAAAATGTGGCGTAACTGGCTGAGTGCACATCATGCCAAGCCTTCTATGTTGGGAAAACTAATGTTGTTGTCTTTCGGCTTATCCTGATTAGGGGTTGCCACAGCGGATCACTGGTCCGCTCGTGATTGGCAGTGGAGTTTTACGTTGCCGAGTTGCTAGCCCGACGGCCAACCTTCACAGCAGGTGCACACACACTCACACACCTACCTACATGTTTTTGAAGTTCAGCCGACCACGGGGAGGACATGCAGATTCTGCACAGAAGGCACTCCAGCCGAGAATCGAACTGAAGAGCCTCTTGCTGTGAGGAACAAAGCTAACCACTGCACCACCGCGGCCTTATGTTGGGAAAACTAATATAATGTTAAAACAATGCATATTGCAGCATATGAGTGGCATCAGGTTATGTTTGAGAAGTAATGTTTTATATCAGCATATATAAATAAACAAAGAACATACATTTCAGCTTATGGTGTTGTACGTCCAACAAGACAGCATGAGGGGAGGGGGCATTGTACATAGTACTGAATTAGCTGAATTAAGATGGATAGCTGAATTACAAGCTAACCACACGTGGGCTAAAAGGTTGTATGCCTTTAAAACCCCTATTGAAGGGGTGTAGGTTCTGCTGTTGACTTTGATTGGTTGTTGTTTGTTTAAATATGGCTGATTTTAACTTTTTTTTTTTTTTTAGATCTGATGAAGAGCTAATGCTCGAAAGCGCATATCTGTGTTTTAAATAAAGCTTTAACCGGTCTTGGTGGCTCCAGTGGGTCTTTGTTTCATCATTTATGGTATATTTTACCACTGTGGACTTTTACTTCTTCCTTGGCTGCTGAGAATAACTGGGATCATAACATAGATAATTTGAGGGGACCCATCTTTGGGATAAAGCATTTAGGAGATGCCTCTGTCCATCAGTCGTACAGGGGGCAGTCCTGGGTAAATTTTCTGTTTCCTATCCATAGGTCTGAGTTGCACTTGATTATGGACAGGGATGAGCTTTGTTTTATGTGGATGGGGGGTTGTTCCAGAACAGTGGTATCCTCTGACAGATAAACCTGTCCCTCCAAACTGTTCTGTTTATTTTGCAGAAGAGATTTAGATCCCCAAAATAATTATTTCTAATGCCATTTGACTTGCTGATGTGTAGTAAATCCATCAGTAATGGGTTGATGGATGCCTTGTATGCCAGACACAGGTCACCTCTTAGCAGTCTGTAGTATGCAGAGTATAGTGACAGGGCTTTGAATCTGTCCATATTGAACATGTTTATGCCTTGTATCCTTTTAGTAATTTATCTCTGTAGGCTTTCTGGATGTTACATGTGTCTGGACAGATGTATACCAAAGGGTACATTATATTCAGTGACTGGCCTAATGAGGGCTGCGTAAATAACAGCTTTAGATCTAGACACAATCCCTTTGTTTATAAGCTGTGCAGTATAGAAGGACTTTTTTCTTACAGAAGTGGACACGTTCATCAAAAGGTAGGTCACTGTCCACATAAGTTCTCAAATGCTGAACAACTGGGTCAACTTTCAGGGGTGTATTGTCAATATGGTAGTTTCCTGGAGTAGATGACTTCCCAAAGGATACAGTAATGCATTTTTCAGCATTTAGATTCAGTCCATGATTTTGACACCAGTTATTTATTTGGGACAGACCTTCATGCAGGATAGCTAAGTCATTTGAAGATTCAGTGTCTGCTTTTAGCTTGCAGTCATCTGCAAACTTAGTTAGCCAGAGCACTTTGGTATTGGCTTTAATTACAGAAAAGTAGATGTCAAACAGGAGAGACACCAGCACAGAACTCTGGGGAATCTACTGGTGACTGGCCTCTTTGTAGAGGCAAATTCCCCTAATTTGATTATCTGTGTCCTATGTATGAGCCAGTTAACAGTCCAGCAGGTGGTTTTAGTTTTCTACTATGTCTGAGTGGGGGATTGTTCAAAAGCTTTGGCCTGGTTAAGCTATGCATTGTGTACTGTTTTTTCCTTCCTCCATTGCTTTGGTGACCTTTTCAAAAAATCCAGGTCGAGTAAGCCCGTGTTGAATCCAAACTGAGATGGGTCCAGTGTTTGGAGGTTCCCAATGTTTTTATTGATTAGTTCCATTATAATTCTTTCCATGGCTTTGCATATGAGGCTGATTAGACTTATGGGTCTGTAATTATCTGAGTATGTGGACCGTCCTCCTTTATGCAGGAGTATGGTGGTAGCTGTTCTCCATTTACTTGGTACAGAACTTCTCTGGAGGTTTGAAATTCAGCAGTGTTGTTAGGGGTGTAGCTAAGTTGTGTTTCATGCTATCGGAGATGTGTCTAGGGTTATTGTCTGGATCTGTCAATGAAGTTTCATCCTGAAGATGTTAAAACTGAAATCTTAAATTCTGCCATGAACAACGAAGTTCTATTTGGCCACTCTGCAGCTTAGGTTATTAAAAGGTTTGAGAGTAATAAGTTGATTCAAGGGCTAATCTGCATCTTCCAACCTTTCCTTTTTTAGGCAAATAAACATGTTCCTTCTATTTCAGCTCCCATTTTCAAGTAATAATTCAAGTAGCAAGATGTCAGCAAACAGGATTTTGAAAAGCAAGTGACAGTGCAGATCCAAAAAGAGGGAGAAAACCTTTCAAATTCAAAAAGAGATAAAAAAGTCTTAATGATTATTTGCCTGTTCAGCACCCTCCCTGCCTACCCTGGCAGTGTTTCCCTCTCCCTGTCTGTGTCTGAATCTGCATCTTCCTGTTTTGGCACCAGATGGTTTCAGACAAATGGATTTTAAATGTCATTCAGCAGGGTTACACTTGTCATTGGGAGGCCCTCCATCCTTTCCAGGCCATTTAACATTCCTAGTAAATCGAAAGTCCCTTATTTTTCCACTTCTTGGCCAGATGTTATTTCAGTGAGTCGTATAACAAGTGTTTGCCTCCCAATTAGGCAAAAGTTGTTGTTCAAGGATTTTTCTCATGCCAAAGAAAGAATGGACTTGGATGCCTGTGCTAGATTTCTCTTTTTTCAATCTTTTTGTAACAGTCCCAAATGTCCATTCAGTCTCTGTTACTTCTGGTCCCCTTATCTTTCATGGTAAAAGCTATATTTAGAGTATATCTGCCATTGCATACCCATTAACAGATATTTTAGATTTTCTGTATATGGCTCATATTATCAGTTCTTTGCCTTTCCCTTTGGACTATCCACAGCTTCAAGGCTATTCACAATTTGGCTCCAGTAATTGCTTATTACAGACTTCAAGTCATTCATATTACCTATGTGTGTGATTGTTTTATATTTGCAGACTTCCTTTCTATTTGTCAAGAGTCCTTAGCAAGAGTTAAGAATCTTCTACTCAATCTGGGTTCTCAAGTGAACTTAAAGAAATCTCTAATGCTGTTGCAAAGAATTAATTTCCTGTGATGTCTGTGAGATTCTGCCCTGGGAATAGTTTTTCTTCCTCCAGACAAAGTTGAGATGTTCCAGAATTTCTTCCTGATTTTTTTCTAATCACAACCAAGTGTCTGCCAGGGCATTTCTCAGGTTTGTGGGGTACATGGCTTCTGTGACTCTTATGATTCCCCCTGTCCAGACTTCTCTTTTTTGACACCTTTATTGAATTATCAGTTTAGACATAGGAAAACATTTATATGAAAGAAAACCAACCATGTTAACATTCAAAATTACAAACATTTTAAGTAACATATATTTTATACAATTATCATCAATCTAACATTACATACATTGATCAGTTCCTTCCCTCTTCCTCCAAAATATTATCCTGCATGTATTGTTTCCGCAATTTCCATTTTTTTATGTAATTTTCTCCCACCTCTTTTTTTTTTAAGATCCCACTTTCGGTTCTTTTATCTCTGTCAGAATATTTACTACTTCAGATATAGTTGGTTTAGTCTTTGATTTCCATTTTCTCATGTATTTTATACAATTATCATCAATCCAACTTTACATACCATGATCATTTCCTTCCTTCTTCCTCCAAAACATTTTTCTACATGTTTTGTTCCCACAATTTCCATTTTTTTCTATTTAATTTACTCCTACTCATTTTTTTAAAGATCCCGCTTCCATTTCTTTTCTCTCTCTTACAATGTTCAATACTTCAGATACAGTTGATTTAGTCTTTGATTTCCATTTTCTAGTGATTGCCTTTTTGGCAGCCATCAGAATTAAACTTAATTGGGCCTTACTGCATCTAGGCAATTCAGATCCTGTTTCCCAGCTCAAAAAACATATCCTTAGTTACACCCATTTGCTCGCACAGTATTTCTGACTATTTTGTAAAGCGTTTTTAAAGTCTGCCAGCTCCTTAACTTCCCAAACCATATGTTCCCTGTTACCTCTTTCCTGTAACACACCTCCAACATTTGCCATCTACTTGAGGGAAAAATCTTTGGAGACTGCTTGGGGTTTATTTCCAAGCAAAAATCCTAACTCTTCTAGACTTTGTTGCATATTTGAGAGACATACTTACGTACTCCCATTGTTTTTGTGAATTGCTTATCCAATCTCTGTTCCCAGAGCAGGTCTTTCACTTAGGATTTCCCCTATCCTTTTCTCTTTGTATTCTGATATCAGTCCTTTATAGGGAAGGCATTATCTAGCCTGCAATCCAAATGTCTTCTTGGCATGTTCCCATTCTGCTACCTTTCCCTGTCTACTTATTTCCTAATAATACCTTGATTACTTTGCCAGTTTTCCCCAGTAAATTCCAACCCCTTCTTGCCTGTTCTCTGTACCCCTAATTGTAGTAATTTCTATTGGAAGAATATCCTTTCTTCATTCTTATGTTGGCATAGTTCTTAGAATACTTTCTGCAAATTTATGAACAAAAAGTTTGTATGATGGTTGTTCTCCTGCCCCTCTGCCCTCTTTAGTAGTGAGTGCTAACCCTAACATTGCACCATTTGTCAACCCTAACCCTCCACCTTACCTTTGTAAAAAACCTTCCCATAACATTGCCACTATTCGGGTGAATTTGAAGCTAGTGTTATGAGGGATTTTAGTGTTAATATCTGGAGAGGAAATAGTTTTCCTTTCTCAATATTATTTCTTTCAATATTTTTTGTTTTCGGTATTGTCTCTGTTTGAACGTCTTTGTAGGTGTTTTCAGTTTGACATTAAACTAGTTTAATCATACGCAATAGAACACTCTAAAATATCCTTTCAAATCAGGTAATCCTAAACCACCACCACCTATTGGAAGGATCAGCTTCACCCACTTCAACCTTGCCTTCTTCCCTTCCCAGATAAAATCCTTCAACTCTTTATTATTACTGTCCATAACTTCTCCTCTGGTTAATAAAAATATGCCTGACCTGTATACAAAACTAAAAGGACTAAAAGCATTTTCAGTGCTTGTATCTTACTGTCCTTATCCATAAACAAGAGATCTAGTTTCTCAGTTTTTGTATTATCTTTTTAGTGTCTTCCCACATATCCTTAGCTGCCATAACAGAATCCTTATTCGTAAATTGTCTCCATAATTATGGGTATTGCTGAATCAGTTCATGTGTAGGTACATAGTTTGCAGCTATTTCGTTTGTTTTGTCTTTCATAGTTGTATATCCCAAAAAGACTTGAAACTGTCTAAGAATGTTCCACAACACTAAGGTGTCCTTTTCTGGTTTTATTAGGTTCAGAATAATGCTGCCTGCAAATAATGCCAACTTTTCTTGATTACTGTGCCAAAGTAAAAATAGAACTGAGCCTCCTTTAAACTACAAGTCTGGAGGATAAACAGCTTACAAATCCAGAGTCACTAAATGTCTAAAAACAGTAGTAAGAAATAGCTGTAGTCCGAGAATGGTTTCCTTAAAAACTAGATCTTCCCCGGGGGGTTTTAGTTTTGAGACCAAAGAATACCAAAAGCAGTTTTATTGGATAAAAGCTTAAAATCTTAATTATCAGTCCTTCATTCAGTTGGGCAGATGTGTTGTTTAAAACAGTGTATCAGTTGCGCTTTTTATATCTTAAGTCAGTGGGCATGTTGTGGGGTGATGACCGCCTCAGGGGTGTGTCTGTATAGGGCATGATTACTGCCTGAGGAGGTCTTACAAATGAAAACCCCGCCCTTATGATGAGGTTACTCAGAGAAATGCTTCAACTTGTTATATTTCCATAAAACTAAATAAAAATAAAAAAAATAAATAAAAACTGAAGCATTACAACATTGGAAAAACATTAAATGGCAGTTGCTTATTTAAATTCTATTTTGTGCTCATACCAGAAACAATAAGAAACCAGAGGGTGTTAAAAATGCTTTATGCAGAGGGTGCTATTATGGTGGGTCTACAACGCTTTTGCTGTGCAAGTAGGTTTATCAGATCTGCCTAAAACCAGCATGCTAAAATGTCCACGTTAGGTAATGATTAAAAAAAAATAAAAATGATTAAAAAAATCAATCCAGATCCAGATTCCAGTAACAAGTTTTGAGTTTAAAACAGCCAGGGTGGGTATTAGATTGGGTTATTTAACCTTTCGCATTGTGGTTACAGAATCCAACGAGTTTGGAGTGACCAGAGTGGTCCACTTTTGCAGGGTAAAGGTAACAGTTGTGGTTGGATGTTACCAGTGCCTTTTGGCTTTCCTGGGAGATATTTACATGGGTTAAAACAAAAACTTTATATTTATCTATTATAATTATCCTAAATGGGGAGTCCCTAAGAAGTAGAGGGGGAGGGTCACCATTTGGTTTATCCCAACATGTGCAGCTGGGGCTGAGAGCTGCATGCCTTCGGTGCTCAACCCAGTCTCAGGAGCCTACCTGTATGATCAGAGTAATTGTAAACTGATCTGGGGATTTGAAAATGGCCAATGTGCTCAGCTTTAGCAGGTTAAGTAGGCTCGTAGGACGTGGATGTTTTACAGTTCACACGAGGAGGTGCTTATAGTAAAAAAATAAAGGAAATGTTTAATCCAGACGAGCATATTTTTAAAAAACCTGTTAGGGTAAATGTTTGCTAGCCATTAATTATAAAAATAAAATATCTGGAGCACCATGTTCATGGAATAATTATGGCCAGAGTCAGGCGGGAGGAACCTTCAAGTCTTGGGTTTTGATCCAAAGGAGCCTTAGCATACGAGTGGAGTGTTTGTACATACATCCAGGGAGTGTAAACAGTGGCCTGTGTGGTCTGATTCAATGGGTTAAGTTGGGTCATAAACTGTGAATGTTGAAGACATTTACATGGAGTGTGGTTATGGAGAATGAACTGTTATACCAGGACTTGCATAAATTTAAAAAGCAACTTAGAGTGATATTTTTTTATTTTATATCAGAGGTTGTGTGTGCGAAGAGTGGTGGCGAGCTCCCCAAGCGGGAAAAGAAACAATTGCTGTCCTAACTTATCTGGAGTGTCTTGCTCCTGAAATAACTATGGCCAGATTCTGGTGGGTAGGAAACTAAAAGTCCAGGTTTCAAACCGAAGGAGCCTCATCGTACAACTGAAGTGTCTGTACACTAATTACAGAGAATCTAAAAATGGCCAGTGTGGTCCACTTTAGCTGGTTAGATTGGTTAGTAGGACAAGGATGTTTTAACATCCACATGAAAAGTGAAAAGTCATACCGGGAATGAGCATAATTTAGAAAGAACCTCTTAGAGTGGTAGTTTTTATTCCATTCATTGGTTGGGTGTGTGGGAAGAGTGGCGGTGGTGGGTGGGAAATTAAAAATCCTGATTTCAATCGGAAAGAATAAGGAGATGGAGGTAGCAGGACCAAAGAGTCTCCTTATAAGCCAAGAAAAATATGGTAAACCAGGAGCTTGGGAGCCAGTGTATTGAAAGCTCCATTAACCACTGCCAGTTTTCATTGCATTTAAATTTACTTCTTGAAATGAAGCTACCGTGTATGTGTATTTCCATAAACAAGCATAATGGCAAAGATTCTGTAAGGTGTTGCCAACAAAGGGGCAGTAAAGCCTTTAGGATGAGTTAAAGGGCTTGGGGACTCTTAAAGCTTAATGCTGTTTAACGTAAAGGAGGAGGGAGCTGAAACCAGCTTGCCTGATAGTCTGCTGGCCTTTGTACAGGTCAGCCAGATTCAAATTTGGTAAAAAGCCCTGTGGCTATAGACGGGTAGGTGGAAAAAACCTGATCTGAGCAAGACAATTTTTGGACATGCTGGTATTGAACAGCTTATTGTCACTGTTTAAATTAGAAGACCTAGCTTTTCTCTACACCGGGCTAGGCCCGTTTAAGTTAGAGGACCTAGTCCTCGTGTAACTTCTTCTTAGGGCTAGGCCCATTTTAGTTAGAGGACCTAGTCCTCCTTTTTCTCTCTTTCAATCTCTCAGAGTTTTGTGTGTGTAATAATGTCCAAGGAAAGTAAGGAGCATAAACCCTCAGGGTTCAGAAATGCTCCCAAAAGATGTCTTTAACGGATGGCCACAGTAGCTGTGTCTACTGCCTAAGGGCCATCCACTTGCAGGAATCGTGCTTGTTCTGCTATGCTTTCTCTCCTACAGTGTTACAGGAGAGAAAGAACAAACTCATACTCAAGGGTCTATTGAAACCATGCTTTGAGAAAGCACTATCCAGTTCTTCGGCTTCTTCTAAGTCTGGGAAATCAAAATCCTCAAAAAGGCCTTCTCTGGCACTGGCTGGTGTCTCAGAGCCACCTCCTAAACAGTCAAAACAGTCCAAATCTGCCTCCTCGACGACTCAGCCTTCGGAGCTGAAGGAGAGCATCATGGTGGTGTCAGAGTCGGTTACAGGTGTTTCGGAGCCGATCTCTGAACCTATTGCTACAGCAGTTGACTCTGCTACTCAGAGCCGATCTGTAAGCTCCCTAATGGTTTCTGTAACAATTAAGTCTCCATTGCCCCCCAGGTCAGGATCCCCTACTATGTCTTCCAGGAACCTCTCAGAAGAAGATGTGGAGAGTGTAGTGCTGAGACTCCTGAAGTCGTCTGCCTTATCAAAATTATTGTTGGCTCCGACTCATTCGGCTCCGGATCTACTTGGCCCAGCTTTGCCCTAGTCTGCCATTCCTCCTCCGAGCCATACTGGCCTTTCAGAGCTGGAGTGCTTCGTGCCAGTGGAGGAAATGCTGGCTCCAGCTCACTTTGTTGCTGCCTTGGAGCCGTGTTCGGCTACGACATGCTCTGTGCCGTCCATCATGTCCAGGGGTCAAAGCTCTCCTGTTGGCACTGACAGGGAGGGTTGGAATCGATCTTCAGTTCTGAGCCTTCCTCTCGGTGCTTCAGCCAGGGTGAGCTCGGACCCTGCATCTATTGCGGAGCTGACAGCTCTGGCTCCGGCGCCGACCCTCGTCTCTTTGGAGCAGGGGAGGTCGGCGTTTGAGATGATGAGGAGCATGTTGTCTCATTCTCCAGCCCCTACCAGTGGCACCAGCACTCTTCCCCCGAGAGCACCCACTTCAGTCTCAGCCCCTACTCTCTCTGGAGACCGCAGAGACCCGCAGCCTCAGGAGCCATCGGCTGGTTGCCCCCACTCTTCCGAGGCTTCCCCAGAATGTCCTTCTGAGGAGCCTCCCAGGAAGCGGTTATGTAAGAGGAAACATGTTGACTCCCAGGATGAGTCTTTGACATCTGACCTCAAGGAGTTGGAAGGGTCCCCCAAGTCATCCTCTGATGATGTCTCCTTTGTGGACATTTTAGAGATCCTTAGGCAGAGGTGCAACTGGCCCACTGTTAACCCTTCTGATGAGGAGTCAGTGTGCCTGAAGGCTTTTGGGTCTCAGCCTTCTGCCTCTTTGGTGTTTCCACCTTTTGACGAACTGAT
Organism: Protopterus annectens; assembly: GCF_019279795.1. Lineage (NCBI taxonomy): Eukaryota > Metazoa > Chordata > Ceratodontiformes > Protopteridae > Protopterus > Protopterus annectens. The sequence goes on from NC_056741.1 coordinate 1,385,626,021, forward strand.
GGATCTAGTTAGTCAAAAGGTGTGGGATACTCCTGACACCATGGAGCCAGTCCCCAGGAGACCGAACAAGTTCTTGTCTGCCCCTCCTGGTAAACAGTTGTTGTCCAAGGGCGTTCCCATAGATGCCATTGTGGTGGTGGCGGCGGCCACGAAGAAGGAGCTGGTGGAGACTTCTTATAGGTTCATGGGTTCATACTAGGCTATCTGCCCTAGGGCATTTATAAGCCTAGCCAGAGTGTGTTTTGCTTTCGCCACCCATTTTAAATTAATTTTGCTATGCCTTTTTTCGAGGTTAGTATACTGTGCCTCTGTCTAACAGTGACACAGAAGTGATACCCGGGGTAAACCTACGATCCCCCATCCACTCATCAAGATTCCTCTTGAAGAGAGTCAATGAGGGACTCTGCCTAACCTGGACTGGGATTTTATTCCAGAGTGAAGGGAGCCTCTGGGTTATGAATCTGTCCCTCCAGCATGTCCTATTTATTTCAGTGCTGAGGTTCAAGTCTCTTGAGCGTAGCTCGATGGGATTTGGATTTTCTGAGGTGCAGCATGTCCATTAATTCCGGGTTGGGCATGGCTTTATATGTCAGGCACAGATCGCCTCTGAGCAGGCGGTATGCCACTGAGTAGAGCTGGAGTTTCTTTAACCGGGCAGCATATGGCATCTGTTTGAGCCCTTTGATCCTCTTGGTGAGGTACTTTTGGGGTCTTTCCAGTTGCTGCAGGTGTCTGGTAAGGTACATCCCAAAAGGGGCATTATACTCAATTATGGGCCTGATGAGGGATGAGTAAAGAGGCACGATGACCTCCCCTGATCTAGATGTGAATCCCTTCATGATTAGGTTGGCTGTATAAAATGTTTTTCTAACCACTTTGGCCACGTGGTTGTCAAATGAGAGATTGCTATCAACTTGGGTCCCCAGGTCCCTAATTACTTCTTCCGTACTTAATCGATTTCCACTTATGTGGTAATTTGTGGGCACTTTGTTTTTGCCAAAGGGGATGACTATACACTTTTTGGCGTTTAGCTTGACGCCATGGCTCTGGCACCAGTTCTCTGTTTCTATGAGGCCCTTTTGGAGGATGCTTGTGTCGGCTGGAGAGTCGATTATGGCTCCCAGTTTGCAGTCATCTGCGAACTTGGTCAGCCACAGTCCTTCCGTGTTGGCCTGTACCTCTGAGAAATATATACCAAACAAGAGGGGTCCCAGGACTGAGCCTTGTGGGACGTCACTTGTAACTGGTTTGGAGTCTGACATGGCTCCAGCAATTCTAACTATGTGGGTTCTGTCCTTGAGCCAGTTTGCAACCCATCTAGTGACATAGGGGTTTATATTTAAGCTGGTGAGCTTATCTATAATGCCCGAGTGGGGTATTGTATCAAAGGCTTTTGCGAGGTCCAGGTAGGCTGTGTGGACCACCTTCCCCTCGTCAATGGCCTTGGTGACTGTTTCAAAGAAATCAACCAGGTTTAAGAGGCAGGATCTGCCCTTAACAAAGCCGAACTGGGTAGGATCCAGTGTCTGTAGGTCCCCAATATCTTTATTTATAAGGTCCATGATGATTCTTTCCATGGCTTTGCAGACCAAGCTAGTCAGGCTTATGGGGCGATAGTTTCCAGGATCCGTTGAGGCACCACCTTTGTGGAGAGGGACCACCGTTGCTGTACGCCACTCTTTGAGTACATATCCTGTAGTAAGGCTGAGATTGAACAGTAGTTTTATGTTTGGGTTTAGCTCTTCTTGGAGTTCATGTAGGGCAGCCGGGACACCGTCTGGTCCCATTGATGCTGTGTTTTTGCTTTGGAGAGGCGGCTCTTACCTGAGCATCTGAGATGTCAGGGGCAGCACTCTGCTGGGATAGATATTTGCCCTTTTGGTGGGAGGGGTGGGAGAAGTTTGCACTGAACCTGTCAGCTAGGATGTTGGCAATGTCTGTGGGTTTGGTGTATTTGTCATTTTGGACTAATTCTGAGCATATCTGGGAATTCCCACCCAGGTTCCTAACATAACTAAAGAAAGCCTTGTGATTATCCTTAGTGTCCTGTGCAATTTTTCTCTCAAAGCTGGCCTTAGATGATTTTATGAGTGTCCTTAGCTTTTTGCTAATACTGATCAGAGATGCCTTCCCTTTTTGGGATTTTGCTCTATCATGTAGTAGCTTCCTCCTTCTATTGTATAGTTTGTTTATGGCTGGGGTCCACCAGACAGGACGTCTGCCTTTGGAGGATTGGGTCTTGGTTTTATTTGGGATTGCATGATGCATGCATTCCTGAAGGTGTTCATAGAATGCGTTTATAAAGGATTCTGCGGTCTGGGCCATATTTTCCACAGCCCGGGGGGCTTTGAAGGATTCCACCTCAGTTTTGAGGAGTGTGAAATTTGCTTTAGAGAAGTTTTTCACTGTGGTTTTCTGGGCAGGGGGTGGGGTCGGGATGTGAATATCCAGTGAGATTAGTTTATGGTCTGATCTTACCAGTGAGGGATACACTTCTGGTCTGGAGCATAGAGTCCCCATGTTGGTGATGATCAGGTCCAGTATGTTTTCCCCTCTTGTGGGAGTGGTAACAAGTTGTTCCATAGCATTTGAGTTTATAAATTCTAGGAACCTTTGGGCTAGGGTGTTGGAGCTAGAGTAATGTTCCCAGTCTGTTTGGGTAGTTGAAGTCGCCCAATATAATGGTGTTTGGAGAGACCTTCATATTTTCCAGTGTTCTCAGGAAGGCCAAGTGGAGTTCCTGGGTTTGGGAGGGTGGTCTGTAGCAGGCTATAAACTGGAAGGCAGTTTTACCCACTGTTAGTTGCACATGGATAGTCTCTGATGCTTCGTGCTGTGCCACCAACCTGGAGGTGTGGGTATCTTTGACGAATATTGATACTCCCCCTCCTGTTGTGGTTCGGTCCAAGTTTTGGGGCTGAAAAGCATGGTATGAGGTATAACCTGGTAGTGCTGTGGTGCTCTCGGGAGCCTTGAACCAGGTTTCTGTTACTGCACAGATATCGATGTTCTCCATGCTAAGGAGAATTTCGAGTGCATGCATCTTGAGGTTTAGACTTCTGGCGTTGAGTAGCACTACTCTTAGTTTCTTATCCCTTGTGATACCTATGGAGGTGGGTTTGTCTTTTGAGCCTTGCCTAAAAAAGGCACTATGGGGGTAGCAAGAGCCTTTGCCAATATCCGAAAGCCCAGGGTTGATATTGTGCAAGCCGTCCCTAGCGAAGCATCGTGGCTTGTCTAGCATGTCATCCCAGGCTGACAGGCATTGGATCCCCTTTGAATGACACCAATACTTAAGCCAATTGTTGAAATTGATCATCTTGTCTTCATATTGTGGCATCATTCTTGGTGAGGGTAAGATGCTACTCAAGGTCAGGGTCATACCGGCCTGGACTACATGCTCAGAGAGCTCCTCTATGTCTCTTTTCATGTAGTCCAGGGAGGTACGTCTCAGGTCATTCACACCAGCATGGACAATGACTGAGTCATATTTGTACTTGTGTTGGAGTGACCTGAGTGCTTGTGTTATGTGGCGGATCCTAGCGCCCGACAGGCAGCTCACCATGACCTTCTCCTTGTTCAACCTGGTGAACGGGATGTCAGTGTGCCTGACGATAGTCACCTATTACAAGTGTATCAGGTGTGTTGTTTAGCGTTAAGGGCTGTGACTGTTCGGCACACTGGCTTTGTGAGCTATGTGTTGCACGTGTTTTGTTTTGGGGTAGCGGTTGCTTGGGTTTCTGCTTTGGAGGTCTCTGCTGCTTAGGCAGATTTTTATTTAGTGCCTCCGAGTATGTTTTTGTGTGTTTATGTGTTTGGTTTGCTGTCGTGGTAGGTCTATGTGAGACTGGAATTGTAGTGTGTGGTTTCCTTTTCCTCCTGACTGGTTACGCCAGTACTGAGTTGAGAGAGCTTAGCCTCCAGTTTGGCTATATGGTTGCATCTCTCACATGGTGAGAGACAAACAAGGAGTCTCGACAGATGGGCAGATTTGGGAAGCGTATCTTTAGTTTAGCGGCCTTTACCCTTCGATCACTGAACTATCTCACACACTTCACGAGGTTGCAGAGGGATCTCCTCAAGGAGTTAGGAGATTCCATACAAGGTGTGTGTACTGAGGGAGTTCCTGACAAGATTTCTACTCAGTTGTCCACCTTAAATTCTGTGGTTAACTCCTCCATGCGACTTATCTCTTATGCTGCAGATGGAACGAGTAGAGTAGCGGGTTCTGGAGTTGCCTTGAGATGCCACTCCTGGATGCGCTGATGCAATTTTGCGGACCTGTTCAAGTTTACTTTCACCAATGCCCCATTTGATGGTACCTCATTGTTTAGTTCCAAGGTGAAGGATACACTCACTCTGTGTGAGCAAGAAGGAAAGATGCTTTCTGCCGTGGGAGTGCGTTTTACTATCCCTTACAGACCATACCTCAAGGGTCAAAAGGGCGATAAAATGTGGTTCAAGAAGTCCCAGAGGGTCTTTCCTGACACACAGGGTGAATCCTCCTTCAGAAGCAGAGGAGGAGGAAATGGCAGACATCACCCTAGAGGCAGGGGGCAGTCCGCAGTACCAACAAGGCCGTGATTCCTTTCGAGGATGGTCTTATCAGTGCTCCTGATGTGGAGCCCGACTGTGCTTCTCTGGGGCCAGTCAGGGGTCACAATTCTTTGTACCAAGAAGCCTGGCTAAATATCACCCAAGTCAAGTGGGTACAAAGATTTGTTACCAGAGGCTATATTATACCCTTTTCCCTATCACCATTTGTTCCCAAAAGGATCCCAGATGTACCACCCAGTCACAGGGATCAGGCAACTGTGGAGATCAACAATTTGCTCTTAAAAAGAGTCATCTAGCCCGTCCCAGCAGACCAGATAGGATCTGGAACTTACTCCAGGTTCTTTTTAGTTCCAAAACGAACCGGAGATTGGAGGCCAATATTGGACCTCAGCAGATTGAACGAATCAGTTGACGAAGGAAAAGTTTCGGATAGTAACACTGCAGTCTACTCCTGTTGTTAGGGAAAGACTTTTGGATGTGCTCTCTGGATCTTCTACTACCACTTAAAAATGGACAAGGTGTCCAGAAGCCATCTGTGCTTCCGGCTGGGAGCTAGTCACTGTCAGTTTCGTGCTCTGCCTTTTGGTCTCACCACAGCCCCCGGGGTGTTCACCAAATGTATGGCAGTAGTGACAGCTCACCTGAGATGTCAGGGATTCCAGGTGTTTCCATATTTGGACGACTGGCTCCTGACCAACCCCCACCAGGCATCTACTTCTCCAAAACAGGGACGCCATGATTCAACTTTGTGCTCTGTTAGGGATCTCCATAAATTGGAAAAAATCTGCATTATTGCCCTCTCCAATCTGTAATTTTTATAGGTGCAGAGCTAGATACAGTGAACATGACAGCTCGTCTCCCCGCCGAAAGGGCATAGAACTTAATCTCCCAAGTTCAACGTTTTCTTCCCTTGTGAAAAGTCAAAGCGAAGTGGGTTCTTCAGCTTCTTGGGACTATGGCTTCCACAATTCTATTAGTACCATTAGCCAGGTTGCACATGAGAATTCTGCAGTGGCTTCTGTCTTCCCAGTGGTCCTTCCAGTGTCTCCCTCTGAATCATCCTATCCTGCTGACGGAATCATGCTAGAAGGACCTTCTTTGATGGATAGCTGCCAATCAACTGATCACTGGTGCCCCCTTTGTTCCGACCCAATCCGTTGCCACTGTGACCACGGATGCCTCTCAGATCGGGTGGGGGGGCATTATCTCGGCTGGACTGTCCAAGGCACATGGCAAGAACACGAGGCACATCTGCATATCAATGTTCTGGAGATGAGGGCGGTGCTTCTAGCGTTGCAGGCACTTCAAGACCTTCTTCCTCTAGGGACAATTGCGATACAATCAGACAACATGTCGGTGGTTTGGTATGTCAACAAACATTGCAGTACCAGATCTTACCCACTCTGTCGAGAGGCCATGCGAGTTTGGGAATTGGCGATTTCTTCCCAGCGCTTTCTTGTTGCAACGCACATTCCACGGACGACCAACATGATAGCTGACAAGCTCAGCCGGGCAATCCTAATGCCTCTCAAGTGGTCTCTGAAAGGGGAAACAGTGCATCAGATTTTCCGGAAATGGGGACAGCCTTGCTACAACCTTTTTGCCAGCCCTGTCAATGCCAAATGCAGCAGCTATTTTTCCCTCATTCTCCCTCTGGGGGAGACTCCCAGAGACGCTCTGGCTCACGATTGGCCCATGGGACTTCTGTATGCCTTTCCTCCAATCACTCTCATTTCTAAAGTGTTTCAGAAAGCCAGTCAGCTGGGAAGCAAGTTGATCCTCATTGCTCCTTACTGGCCTTGTCAGGTCTGGTTCCCCTTCCTCGAGTCTCTCATCCTGGACTATCCATGGATTCTGGACCCAGCTCCAGATCTATTGACACACATGTCGGGTTCGCTACACCCCTCAATCCACACCCTCAAATTGACAGCGTAGCTGCTGCAATTCCATTCCTAGTCAGGCTTCATGATGCATCATCCTCAGTGTCACATATTCTTATGTCCTCCCGTAAACCTTCAACTAGGAGGCTGTATGGCAGTAAATGGAAAAGATTTTCTATTTGGGCATAGAGAATGAATTTAGATCCATACACTGTTTCTATCCCTGTGATTTTGGAATTTCTCTTCAAGCTTTTTCAACAAGGATCTGCCGCTGCCACTATCAGAGTCCAATTGGCGGCAATTTCTCATTTTCACTTAGGTTTTCCAGATACCATTTTAATGTCTCATAAGCTATGCAAGACCTTTTTGAAAGGGGCCACTCTATTGAGACCACCTCTGCAAGAACCAGTGGCTTCTTGGGATTTTGTGTTGTCCAAATTGACATCTTCCCCCTTTGAACCTTCCCACTCATGTTCACTAAAATTTTTGTCTTGGACGACCTTGTTTTTGGTAGCTATCACATCAGCTAGATGGGTATCGGAGCTATGGGCCTTGTCTATTAAGCCACCATATTTGATTTTTCACAAAGACAGGGTGTCATTGTGTACTAATCCCTCCTTTGACCCCAAAGTTTGTTGTAATGCTACCTTAAACCAATCAATAGAACTCCCAGTTTTCTTCTCTAACCACTGTAATGCAGCTGAGTACCGTTTTAATCAGCTAGACGTTCATAGACAACTAAGTTTTTATCTACAGCGGACTCAGGATTTCAGGAAATCAGATCAACTATTCATTTCCTTTTCTGACTGTAGATTGGGCTTACTAGTTTCTAAAGTGACACTATCTAATTGGATTTCCAGTTCTATAGCCTTTATCTATAGCTCAGAGGGCAAACCTTTAACCCTGCAGGATCAGTGCTCATTCTGCCAGGTCGCTATCTACCTCTGCAGCCTTTCAAGCCAGGGTACCATTTGATAATATTTGTGCAGCAGCTACGTGGGCTACCCCTCACACTTTTATTACTCATTACAAATTGGATTTGGCATCCAGGGGTAGAACATCCTTTGGCTCCACGGTGCTCAAGAGTATTTTCCAATGAGCCACCCAAGAATAAGGCACTAGGGACGCTGTCCCATATGTAAAAATGAAGGTGAGATCAGAATACCTAACATAATGAAGTTATGTACTCACCATAACGTTCCATGTTGGTAATCCATCTCACCCTTCATTTTTACCAACCCGCCCTCCTGCCCTCATCCTGGAAGATCTGGAAGTAATAATTTGATTGCCCTTGGTTGGAGACCCTTTAGTATTGGTTGTTTTTATGGTGGTTATTCTAGTGAGCAGCAAACAAGATCTGGGGATTGTACTAGTGCACCATGGGATAACCTGCTTAGCCACGATCCAACCAAAAGTCTTCCAGCTTGTAAATCGGTCGAGTCAGAGCCGAGGATCGGCTCCAAACCCATATGTAAAAATGAAGTGTGAGATGGACTACCAACATGGAATGTTATGGTGAGTACATAAGTTCTTTTTTAAACAATGCCCATCTGCCTAACTGAATGAAGGACTGATAATAAAGATTTTAAGCTTTATCCAATAAAATAACTTTTGGTATTTTTTGGTCTCAGAACTGGAAAGCGCCAGGGAAGACAACGTTTTTAAGGAAACCATTCTCAGACTTATGGCTGTTTCTTACTGTAGTTTTTACACATTTAATGACTTTTCTCCACTAGACTTGTAGTCTAAGGGAGGCTCAGTTCTATTTTTACTTTGTTATTCAAGCCTAGTTTTTTTTTAACCAGACACACTAGCCTCATTGGTAGCTGTCAAAAATGAAGGTGTTTATTGTTTAATTTATTCTTGATTACCATGCCAGTTATATCCTTGAATTTCTAAGTCCCATATTTTCTCTGCCAATGGATGTAAATGTAACGCAAATAAAGGGGAAAGAAGACACCTCTACCTAGTTCCTGTGTTGAGACATAACTTATCAGAGAGTAACTCTCCCACTTAAATTTCTGCTTCTGATCCCACATATACTTTCTAATTAACCATATTCTATGTGGAAAGGCAAATATTTCTATTGCCTTACTCATAAAATCCCAAATTACTCGTTACTCTACATCAATATCCACCAACAGCAGTGACATTTTCTAACATTTTGGTTTCTTCTGGATCATCATTGTTCTATTAACGTTGTCAGATGATTGCCTCCCCTCCACAAAACTACACTGATCCATATCTATCAATTTTGGCAACACTTTTGCCATTCTTTTAGCTATAATAGAAATAAATACTTTATAGTCATGAGTTTAAAATTTAAATGGACCTTTATAAAACTGGTTCTGATGGGTCTTTACCGTCTTTCAGTATTACAGCCACAACCACTTTCTTCTAGGATGTTGATGCTTCCCCTCCCTTTAAGATACTGCTAAAACATTCCATATCTTTAGCACTTTCTTCCCTCCTTGCTTCTAAACTTCCACCGTAATCCCATCTATTCCTAGAGAGTTTCCTACAAATTGGTTATACATCAACATCATTATGTCATCTCCTCCTATCTTAACTATTTTTTTTTGTATGGTAATCAAGAAAATCCAGCCCCACTTGCAGACAACGCCACCCTGTACCTGGCATTTCAGCATTGAACATTCTTTTTTAAACACCTTTATTCAGTTATCACTGGTGACATAGACAAGCTTACATTTATACAAAAGCAATCAAACCATTCTAGCAAGTTCAGATTTACAAATATTATACATTGCATATATTGTTTTATCATGTAATCAAAACAACTTTATGTAATTTGTTCAGTTTCTGCCATCTCTTAAACTTCGTTCTTCCTCCAAAACATTTTTCTGCATGTATTGTTCCCACAATTTCCATTTTTACTCTAATTTACTCCTACCCTTTTCTAAAGATCTCACTACCTGTTGTTTTTTTTAAACAAGCAACATCGTTGCCTATGTCATAAGTGACATTTATGTAAATGAAAACAAACCAAATTGACATAATCACAGCTGCAAGCATTTTACTTCACAAACCATATTGACATAATCCCAATGGCAAACATTATACATCATTTATAATCTACCCAGTCATTATCAGTCAAACATTAGCTCATTCAAGTCATGCCTTCTTTCAAACCTCATTCCTCCCTTGTATGCATTGTTCCCATAATTCCCATTTTTCCTATGTAATTTGCTCCTATCCCTTTTTAAAGATTCCAGTTCCAGTTACTATATTCACTACTTCTAGTACAGTTGGTTTAGACCTTGATTTCCATTTCCTAGTAATTGCTTTTTTGGCAGCCACCATAATTAGACACAGCAAGGCCTTACTATGTATAGGCAATTCCAAATCTGTGTCATAGCTCAGAAAAATCATTTCCCTAGTTAAACCATTTTCCTCACCCAGTATCTCTGACAGAGTAGTCTGCAAGAAATCTTTAAAGTCTGCCAACTCATTACACTCCCAGAAAATATGTTCTTATTTATTTATTTCTTCCGCCATCACACTTCCCAACATTTCCTGTCTACCTGAGGAAAAATTCTCTGAAGTCTAACATGGGGTATACAAATGTCTATGTAAACATTTCCAAGCAAAAATCCTAAATCTTCTAGATTTTGTTACATATTTGGGAGACATACATATAATCTCCCCATTGTTTCTTTATGAATTGCTTATCCAATCTCTCCTTACAGATCCTTTTTAAACTTCTCTGATTGCTTCTTATAGTTATCATGCTATATTTTATATATTCCACTAATTATTGATTTTTTACTGGCAGCTTCTGTTCTAGATTCTCCTAAAAACTCTTAACAGTGCTGATCTTTCATTTAGGACGCACCATTTCTTTCTCTCTGCCTGTACCCCTGATATCAGTCTTTGATAGGGAGAGCAGTCTCTAATCTGCAGTCCAAATAAATTCTTGGCATCTTCCCATTCTATTACCTTTCCCTCACTAGTTATTTGCTCCCAATGTCTTGGTTTCTTGCCAGTTTCTTCAAATAAATTTCAGCCCCCTCTTGCCTATTGTCTGAATCCCTAATTGCAGTTATCCCTATCGGCATAATCTCCTTTTTCCATTCCCATGTTGGCTTAGTTCTTAGAATACTGTCTGCTACTTCATGAATATAATATTCTGTATGATTATTGTTATTCGAAATCCCAGTCTCTCTCTGTTTCTTGAGCATTCCCCTATTTCGTCATCAACCCTTTCCACTTTTTTATTGTAGGTTACTGATTGTCCTGTTTATAGGAGCCTTAACTGTGTAGCTCTGAAATAACCCTTCAAACTGGGTAATCCCAATCCTCCTTGTTCTGTTGGAAGAATCAGCGTATCCCACTTGACTCTTGCTGTCTTTCCCTCCCAGATAAAATCATTCAGTATTTTTAATTAATTGGTATCCACAACTTCTCTTCTGGTTGATAAAAATATGCCTGACCTATGTATAAGACTAAATACATTTTAACGCTTGTATCTTACTGTCCATATCCATATAACAGAGCTTCCAGTTTCTCTGTTTTTGTATAATCTTTTTGTTTAGACTCTTCCCACATATCCTTAGCTGCCACATCAGAATCATTTTTAATCCATACTCCTAAATATTTAATTTTATCATGTCCCCACAAATATTGATATTGCTGAACCAGTTCATGTGTGGCTACATAATTTACCGCTATTGCCTTTATTTTAGCTTCATTAATTTTGTATCCTGAAAGATTTGAAACCATCTCAAAATGTTCCATAACACTGTAATGTCCTTTTCTGGATTTGTCAGGTGTAAATCGTCTCCAGATAGAGCTAGCCTCTCCCGATCACCATACCACTTATATTCTTGAATTTCTGGGTCCCTTATTTTGTTAGTGGTTCTAAATGTCATCCAAATAACACTGGGGAAAGAGGACAATCATGCCTGTTTCCTCTGCTCAAGCAGAAAATTAAAGTGGGTAGGGTCCCCCTCTACAATTTGTGCTTGAGCAGAGGAAACTGGCATGATTGTTTTCTTTCCCCTTTGTTATGCAATCTGAGTGTCATGCTGTTAAACGCTAGAATTCTAAATCTCAAAATTACTCAAAAAAGTCCATCTATTCTCTGTCTTATATTCCCTACTTAGAGGCGATCTCTGCTTGACTTACAAAGCCATGTCTGACCCAGCCCTGTTAGAAATGCTGCATTTAACGAAATCCCAATCCCTCCGCACCACACGCTGCAGAGACCTTAACCTCATTACCATAATCAAGAGAGTGTGCTGGAGGGACAGGTTCATAACCCAGAGACTGCACATGCTATGGAATAGACTTCCCATACATGTCAAACAGAGCACCTCACTGGCCCTGGCCCGCTTCAAGAGAACTATTGATGAGTGGATGGGAAATCCCGGGGATCACTCCAGTGGCTCTACTGGACAAAGGCACTGGGAACTAAGGTCGGATGGCATGATGCCAGGGTAATCCTATGGTCTAAGCTTGTAAAGGCTCCAGGGCCATTAACCTAGTACACACCTATGAACCTATGTTTGTCTCCCCTCCACAAAACCACATTGATCTGTATCTATCAGTTTTAGCATCACCTTTGCCATTCTTTTAGCCATTGTAGACATAAACATGTAATCATGGCTTAGTAGTGAAATGAGCTTGTAGGAAGCTGGATCTGATGGATCTTTAACCTCTTTAAGTATTACAGCTACGCCACTTTCTTCTAGGATGCTGGTACTTCTCCTCCTCTTAAAATCTGTTAAACAAAACCTTCCAAATCTTTCATTTTTTTTCTCCTACTTTCCAAACTTTCACAGGAATACCATCTGTTCCTGGGGACTTTCCTGTAAATTGGTTATACATCACCATTTTTATCTCACCTCCCCCCCCATCCTAACTGTTAGTAATTGAGCCTCAACCTTGGCATATTTAATTTTTCCATAAACATTTCTGTTTGTGCCTTTTCTTGATTTCAGTATTTCTCTGCTTTATACAGACTTTCATAGAATTTCCTAAATATTTCTAATACCTCTACAGGATCTCTTGTTACATTCTTTGTAAAATGCTTCCTAACCTTGGTGACAGCCCTTTATACTTTCTGTTGCTTGAGTCATTGTGGTAAAAGTTTTTGTGTTCTAGAGTTATCAGAAAACAGTTGCTTAACAACAGTCTTTCTAAACTCGTGCATATTATCGAGGTACTCCCTTATTTTCTGTTTAGAATTCTGCAGTTGTTCCCTCTCTTGCTCTGTGTGATTCTCTTTATTCTGCAATACTTTAACATTTGTCAGTCCCTCTGATAATTCATGTTACTTCTTAACCATATCTCCTGTTCTTTTATTTCCACCATATTTTTAAACTCCACTTTAATTTATCCTACTCCCTGACTATGATTTCAGAAGAAATTTCTGTCTTCTGTAATATCTCCTGAATAATTTCCACTAACCGTTCCTTAAATTCCTCTCTTTTCAACAGATAGGTGAGAAAATGCTAGTGTCTCATTTTTATTTCATTATCCTGTATTTTTATTTTAGTTATTATTGGTGCATGATCTGAAATAAATGTTGGATGTGTGTATCAAGACGTTCAGTTAAATGCACATGTTCTTGTGAAATGTAAATTCTGTCTAGTCTAGCCCAGTTTTTGTATCTTGGGGAATAATATTTAAATTTACTCTGAACTGCCAGTACTGAATTTACATCTTCCATGCCAAATATTTTCATAAATTTCTTCAAAAGTCTATCCAACTTTGTTATAGTTTGGCTTCTGGGCTCCACAGACGCACCTTCACTGCTGCAAATCAAATTCCAGGCCCCACCTATAAGTCATTTTCCTTGCTGAAAGTTGATTATTTCTCCCAGAATTTTCTTAGCTCCATTATAGTAGTTTTAGGTGGAGTATAAATACATGCCAGTGTATTTTATTTTATTTTTTATTTTACATTTGTTGACCGGGATAGTCCGACTGGATGCATGTCCATTTTCAGCGGAGGCCCGGGGAAAAAAGCTCCAAGGTAAGCAGTTAAGATTATAGATGCAACATTACATATTGCAAATACAATATTTACAGCGTCTACATACGTAAACGAGTTATACAAATTCCACAGGTTAGAGGTAATCCCGAGTGTAAGTCAGGATTAAGTAACACAAAATAAGCTGAATTAACAGTTTTTACTCATTCTAGCGGAGAGTTAGCCAGACTTGATTCATTGACATAGCCAGTTAAGTGTCAGATGTTGTTTGAGTCTTGTCTTGAATTGACACAGGGTGGAAAGTAAAGTAATAGCTGGGAGAGAGTTCCAGGCTCTACCTACAGAGTTGGCAAAGAGTCACCGGCTGTGTTATTAATTTTGCTATTCTGAATTAGTAGTCTATTAGAGGATCGAAGCGGTGTAGGATTTTTATAAGGGGTGATGATATTTTTAAGTGCAGGAGTATTGTCCAGATTATAGAGGATTTTATAGGCCATAATCAGTTGATTATACTGGATTAGGCTGGGTAGTTTTAGCCACCCAAGCTGGTTTAGATTGGTACAATGATGTGTCCTAAAAGGCAGTCCAGTAGCAAATCTGGAAATGTGGTTGTAGCAGATTGAGAGTTTAAGGACAGACTTGTTTAGAGAGTAGAGGGGATGCATAGAGAAGCATTGAAATAAGGTGAGAGAGCTATGGCAATTCTAGCAGGAGGGGTTAGGAAGGCTTTTATTCTGTAAAATGACCCTAGTTTTTTATTGATGGTTTTGATGGATTGTTTAACATGTAGGTCAAATTTTAGATTATTGTCTATGATGACACCTAGTAGTTTTGTAGAGGGGTCAGGGGAGATTATTGTGCCATCATTTGCTTTTATGGTAAAGGTGAATGCAGTAGACCTATATGTTGGTGAGAAAAACAACATTTTAGTTTTTTGGGAATTTACGATCAGATGATGATCAGAAAGCCTGTTCTCTGTTGTGTTAAAGTTGGTCTGGTTAGCTGACCATAGCTCTGTTGGAGATGTGGCCGAGCAGATCAGGTCAGCATATTGGATACAGCTGACTTTTGGGCTGACAGTATAAAGGTCATTAATGAAGATGGAGAACAGCAGGGGCCCTAGTATAGAACCTTGTGGTACACCAAGGTTATTAGGTAGGAGGTTAGAGAGTTTGTTTTGCCAAAGGACAGACTGCTGTCTGCCATTCAGATAGGATTGAAACCATTGAAGAGTTTTAGTATCTAGACAGAATGTTTTCAGGGTGTGGATTAAAAGTTGGTGATCAACCATGTCAAATGCCTTGGAAAGATCCAAAAAGAGGGCTGAGGATATATAATTATTGTTGCGATTATGGTTTATGGTGTTGATGAAGGCTAGGAGGGCTGAAGTAGTGCTGTGGTGAGGTCGGAAGCCATGCTGGGTGTCTGTCATAAGGTGATTCTAGATTAGGTGGTGCATCAGTTGTCTATAAATACATTTTTCCATAATCTTTGCAAGTCGAAATAGTATAGCTATTGGCCTATAATTGAATAATCCAGTAGAGCTGCCTCCTTTGTGAAGTAGGATTACATAGGACATTTTCCAAATGGTGGGGATTTTAGCTTCTGCAATGGTTTGATTGATTAGTACTGAGATGGGGTAAGCAGTAGCATCAGCTGCTTTTTGTAGGTACTCGGCAGAGAGTTGATCAGCAGAGAGTGTTGTGGGTTTTAATTTTTTGATCGAGGTACGGCTAAGTGAAGTGGTGACTGGTTGGAAGCTGAACGAGAGTTGGTTTCTAGGGGTGGTACCTACAGGGCCAGGGGAGCTAGGAGGTAGTTGGCTAGCTAGCGCTTGAATTGTCTCAGTAAAGAATCTGTTAAAACTGTCTGAGACATCCTCACGGGGTTTATCAATGGTAGCAGCGGGGAAAGGGGTTGAAGTTTGTCCAGGATGGAGTAGTTTATTTAAATTTGCCCAAAACTTCTGAGGGTTATTTTGATTTATTTGCTGTAAATTACAGTAGTATTGTTTTTTGTCTTGTAAAATGGATTTTTTTAGTCTCGTTCCTAGATGCCTATATTTAATGTGATCTTGGGGGTCTTTAGTAGTACGCTATAAAGCCCATGTTTTGTTTCTAAGGGTTATTTTGAGTTCGGACTCTCTAGAAAGCCATGGCGCAGTTTTTGCCTTTGTTCTTGTTGAGCGAACAGATGCATGTGAATCAAGGATCTCAAGGAATTTGTTGTTAAAGTATACAACTGCTTCCTCTAAGGGGAGGTGTTTTAAAATAGACCTTTTACATGAGTTTAGTTCTTGTTGGAATTTGGCAGGGTTAAAGTTTTTTTTTTTTTTCTTCTTACCATTCTGAGTAAGGGTTGTTGGGAGTTAATGGCTTTGTGCTTAATTATATAGGTGAGAAGGTGATCACTTAGGTCATCAGGGAGGGTCCTAGAGGTGTACAGTTGGGGGTGTCTGTTTGAGTACCCAGTCAAGTATGCTTTCTTTTTGGTTAGGTTTACCTATCCTGGTAGGGGTGGTTATGATTTGTGTAAATACATGCAGGTTAATATGGGTGGTTGGGAATTCTGAAGAACAGGTGCCCCAGTCTATGTTAAAATCACAGAGTAGTAGGTTTTCTTGGGGGTAGTGATATGACAGCCAGTGAAGGGTATCTTCAAGTGTAGATATATTGTTGCCTGGGGGAATGTACATACAGATGATATTGATACATTTATTTTTATTAAGTTGCAATTTGGTGGCAAGAATCTCTGAGTTATTAAACCTCCTCCCTAGCCAGTAGCCCCTTAATACTACAAATCTCCATTATTATCCTTCTTATCTTCTTCTATCACTGTTGGAGCTCCTCTTGCAATTAATATAAGTACTCCTCTTTTCCTTTGTCCCAGGTATTCCACTGAATAACTATTCTGAAAACCTTTCTTTATCAAATTCACACATTCATTTTTTTCTAAGTGCGTCTCCTGTAGCAAAGTTATTTGCACTCTGCATTTTTTAATATCTTTCGGTACTCTTTTGTATGTATCTATGAGACCATTGACATTTAAAGACATTACAGAAAGCATCAGTGCATCAAAAAGTTATTGCCACCCCATTTTATGTATAACTTTGTTAAATGTCTGATTCCAGCTTTTGTGTTATATGTTTACACTGTTTGGCAGACTGAAATTTTACACAGTTTTTTCTTGTGTTATCCATTTGGCATCCAGCCAATGCTACTTCTTACAAAGATTTTTGTTTTATTGAAAGTCTTCAAATGAAAAAACACCCCCTAATACCTATTAACTTAATACTAACACACAAAACTATCTATATCGTCAAATATTGAAGTTTTATTTTCGTAATAGGAACAAATGTCCAAACTGTCAGCCACACTTAGGCTTGAGTTAACCTAAAAGAAAAGGTTATACATGCTAAGATGTGTTGTGCAACCTGTGCTTCTACTAGGTGCTGTCTGGTTTTGTCTATCTTTATAGCTTTCCCAGATGGGAGAACACCTGAATGCTTTCAGAGACCATTATCTAGTAGCCATTTTCTCTTTTTTTCTATTCAATTACTCTTTATCAGATTGCCACCATGGAGACATAAGGACCAGATACAGAATTGCTACTAAGCATACATTTATTTGCTAGAAAATTAAGTTTACTCGTTTTCTTTTAAAACTTGTTACTCAAGTCAAGCTATGGGCTTTAATCCAGTCATTCCCCCATGCAAGAATGAGAAATAGCACATTAATGTTTCTTTTGTCATGCTCTTTTAACCAGACTTTATACAGACAGACAGGCACTCACACACACACACACACACACACACACACACACACACTGCCTACATTTCTTAAAACTGAACATGGATAAAGAGAGAAGGGAGAAAGAAAAAAAAACACCTGTTTACAATAGTATCCCCATTACAATTAAAAACAACTGGGGAAACTTTATAGAGTGCAAAGAAAATCGCACACTATAAAAATGGTACTATTATGAAGTAATTTTTGTTTTACTTAGTTAACTTTCTCCCTTCTCTTTTCCTCCCGTAAACATTTTCCGAACTTTAATGATATGAAGTAGGACATATCCTACACAATTCCACCGAAGTACAAAATAGTCCAATATATCAGTACTTTCTTGTTCTGTCATATTTCACAAATATTTTTGCTTTGTAATCCCTCATTTGTCAGTTTCCAATTTACTGGTTTTATTCCTGTTCATCTCCATCTTCCAAACCCTGTCTCTGCTTCATTTCTGATGTACTCTCAATTCTTCTAGTGAACTCTCATGCTCCTTTTCTTCTTTTTAACAGGTAGGTGGGGAAGTGCCATTGTCTCATTTGTACTTAATTAACCTGCCTTCTTATCCTAGTTGTTATTGGTGCATGATCTGAAATAGTTTTTGGATGTGTGTGGAAGCATTCATTTAAATACCAAAGTCCCTATGAAATGTAATTACTGTCTTATCTAGGCCAGGTATTTGATATATTTTCCATTTTGGGTCCCCTAGATGCATCCTCGCTGCTGTGAATCAACTTCCACTACCCACCTGTTGAAATATGATTTCTCCCAAAATGTTCGTAATCTCAATTTTAGGTATAATAAAAATACACACCAGTGTAATCCTTCTCACTTGTCCTTAGCACCTTATTACCACAATTGTTGTATTGCTATCCTTTTTACTCTTCTGTCACTATTTGAGCTTCTCTAGCAAATAATGTAAATACTCCCCTTTTCCTTTGTCCCTGATATTTTGCTGAATATCCATCCTGAAATCATTTCTTTATCAAATTCACTTGCTCACTTCTTTCCAAACAAGTCTCCTGTAGCATTGCTATTTGCACTCTGCATTTCTTAATATAATTTAGTCGTCTTACTTTTGTCTTATAACTATGAGGCCATTCACATTCTTAAATATGTTTAGTGTAGCCATTATAATGAGAAATTATTATTCCCACCTATTATATATGGCAGCTTTTTAAATATCTGTTTCTGCCTTTTGTTTTACATGCACCCACTAATGTCTGGCAAGTTGGTCCTTTATGTAGTAGTTTCTTGTTATTTCCATTTGAACCTATGTCACATTTAACAAGATTTTTTTGTTTTAATAAAAACCCTCCAAATAATGAAGTTTAACCCTCCTGATAGGAGCAATTGTCCCAAATCGACAGCGCATTAACTAACCTAAGTTAAGGTTATCCATGCTAATATAGCCTATGCTCCTACTTACACTAATTGCTGTCTGTTCTTGTCTTATCTTTATTTCCCTCCCAGATGTGAAATCAGCTTATATGCTTTCAGAAAACATTAACCGTAAGAAACATTTTTTCTGGTTACCTTTAAATAAAACTAAATTATGTAGTGTTCTTGTAAATGAATTAAAGTCTTTAGTTACCAGAAAAGCTGTTCTCTTATTCACTTCCAGTAATTTCAAACTTTATATTTTACTGAGCTGCTTGTTGTATCTTTTCATTTTACATTTGTTTCAGTAAACAATGTCTAGACCTCTCAATTTATTGCCTTCATATTTAGTCAGCTTGTTTCCATGGAAACACGTGAACAAAGTCCTTGTCTATTAACACTGAACAGTTATTTGGTAAAGGAAAACGTTATGTAACTTTATGGTCTCTCATAAAAAGAAAATTGCTTAAACAAAAAAAAATTGTCATTATTTTAAGCCTAGGGGATTAATCCAGATATTCTCCTGCAAAGGTAAAAGAAAACATCTCAACTCTACATACATTATGTTCAGTGTACCTTTTACACTACATCCCCTACTTCAACAGCCCAAGAGTACAGCCCATTAACTCAAATGTGCTTTTGTCCAGTCTTTCTTCTCTTTACATTGTAATGTCTGCATTTCTTAAAATTAAAAAAGAAAAAAAGTACTTGCTTACTTTAGTATCTTCACACACAACATGAAAATGCCTTACTTTACAACATGCAACTGATATCATGAAATGCTTTATTCAAATACTATTAAGAACTCTTTAGTGTCCTTCCCGACATCAGTGACATGAAGTTTATTCTGTAAGCCCCCCTCCTCAACAAGTTTAACTAAGTGAACTAAAATCCAGTCTTTCTCAGCTTCTTTTTTCTGATAAAGCCATATGTCACATATGTGACTGATGCTTATAGCCTCATATGTATTCACTAATTTCAGTGTTGCTGGAATTTCTGTTCATCTTGATCTCCCAACCCCAGATTCCTGTTGGAAGTCCAAGGTACTCCTGTTTCTTCTAGTCAGGTCTTGCACTTTTTTACCTTTCTAAAGAATTTTTTTTCTGGAACCTTGGAAAAGGTTTCACTGGCAGTCTGTCTATGAGCTTTATTGTCAGCCGAGTCCCCTTCTGTTTGATGGACATACTTTTGTATTTCCTCTATAGCCTGATCTGCATAAAAAATAACACTGATCTCTAGGGAAAAATATCCTGACGACTACTGGCTACAGCATATTGAATCTAAAAATCTTCCTCTTGATTTTTCCTGATTGTTGGGATAAATTTGCTTCTCTTCTTCCTGGTGTACGGTGAATAATCATTTTCCACTCCAAGTTCCACTTCTCCAAGTTTTCGTACTTTGCCCTTCTGCCACAATTTGTCAGATTCATCTCTTTTTGCTGGTGTGATTGTGTCTTTATTAATACACCTGTATTAGTAAAGAGACAATCACACCAGCAAAAAGATATGCCATTTTAGCTAGCAAATTTTGCTATGGAATACCAGTCCATTTATTTGTGCTTTCATAGAATTAATACAGGCTGTTCCTTCCAGTTTTTCTGGTACAGCAGAAAATCTCAAAATGCATCTCTGCTTGCTCTGTTCTCTACCATTTTTTAAAACATCTCTTCTTGAGCAGTCTTAAAGTCAGCCAGATTTTTCATTTCAACCGCTGATTTTGCATTTTTATCAGCTTGTCTGAATAGCTGTTTAAAGCTTCTTCCATTTTACAGCCTTTTGCTATTTGAGTTGATATACTCCTTCAGTGGTACATTTATTTTAATCAGCTCAGAGCACATTTGGCTTATTTTTACCTCTAAATCACTGGATGCCATCTCTTATACCAAGGTTGGAACTTGAACTGCTTTTTGCCGAACTGCTGCTGTATTCTCCCCAGTCACTGTTTTCTCTTCACCTTTTCTAGTTGGTTTTCTTTCTGGCTGTCTGACTGTCGTCTTTGCTGGTATCCAAGCATTGTACTTACTAACCAGTAAATTAATTTTACTAAAATGGGGAGAATTACTAGCCCTCATCTCTCAGTTTCTTTTTTCACCCTGGAAGAGCTGAAATTAAGCTGTTCTCATTGTGCAAGCATCTTGGAAAGCCCTGGCCAGATTTCCCTTGAGAAAAATTCATTGATACCTTAGGTCATTCTGACCTCTACATCTTCAGACTTTGTTTTCTTAGGTCCTCATTTTGGAGCTTTTAAGGAGGAAGCATGTGTAATGGGTAGACCAAATGGTCATCATTCTATTTGCTGCAGTAACCTTTTGGCTGTATGGGTCTTATCCTGCCCAGGACTCAGCTGGCCAACTTCTCAAAACTCTGGCTCTCTCCTGCATCTTCATTCTAACTGCTGATTGGCCATCCATTTGGAAGGAAATCAGCTGTTGGACTGAAGACAACTTTAGTACGTTCCGGCTGCCTCGAGGGAAAGCCTGTGAGGCTTCTCAGGAGCAGCACTTGGGCTTCAAGCT
Source organism: Protopterus annectens (assembly GCF_019279795.1). Taxonomy (NCBI): domain Eukaryota; kingdom Metazoa; phylum Chordata; order Ceratodontiformes; family Protopteridae; genus Protopterus; species Protopterus annectens. The sequence continues at coordinate 1,385,647,095 of NC_056741.1, forward strand.
TCATTTCTGGCAGTAAGTCCCATCAGGGGAACCATTCCACACAGAAATTGTTGCCCTTTTTAGAAAAAAGTGTATTTTATTTGGTGACCAAATATGGTATTCTCCCTTTAAGAAACACACTATTTTTCAGAATATCAGAAATTTCCTGTGTGGGGCCATGGTTTTCATCTAAGGGCTTATTTTTGATGAGGGGTAATTTGTGTTAAAAGTATACTGGTGGTGTAAACTTTTAATGTTTTGGTAAGAATTTAAGGAGCGGGAGTGTTTAAATGGGCGCAAATATGTTTGATGTTTTTAGTGTTTGTGTACATTTCATGACAACTTGCCTGTTACTTTTTCTGTCTTGGTACATAGAGTAGTGGTGCTTTATTTTGACAGGATTTTTTTATGCTTTTACAAAAAAGGACTTTGTGGGGAAGTGTAAGAGTGTGTGTATGTGTGTGTGCGCTGCTTGTGGACACCTGCTTGACAACTTATTTTCATGTCTAACTCATTCCAGCACTGCTTATCTGCATTTGTTACCTCTTTGTTGGTTGCAGCATGGGGTCCTTTTGGCTTTTCTACTGCTGTACCTAAAAAAAAAAAGACACGCACAAAAAGCCCTTAATACAATCACAGGCTTAAACAGTGTCTCAGTTATTTGTGAGCTAACCTGTACTGGCCAACTTGTGTTCCTTAGTCTTTTCCTTGTGTAGTCCTTTCAACCACCATGGAGTGGGGTCAGCCACATCCTCTTTGGCTGTTTCAGTGTCCAGTTTGGGCATGGGATAACCACCACTTTGGGTCTGGGAGATGCTCTTTGGGATGCTTGTTTCAGTAACAGAGGAAAGAGACCGTTTGACAGGGTTGAAGTACCATCTCTTAGTCAGTCTTCCAGTGTGCTATCTGCAAAGAAAATGTAGAAGGTTAGACATTGTTCATATGAAGACTTTGTGTCTGTCTGTAAGGATGATTTTCTTACCTTAGCCAGAGGGTTATTACAGGCTGTTAATCCTGTTGCTCAGAAATCCTTTCCTGTGGGCAGTGATAGTAAAGAAATTCCTGAGGAAGATTGGTCAGAGGATGAGGATATTGATGTCAAAGACAGTGCTTCTCCTGTAGATTCCAAAGCCCATAACTGATTCGGACGAAACTTGATTCTCTCCACCTCCTTGGAGGAATTTTCTTTTTCTCAGACTATTTCCAGGATGAATGAGATATGTTTGTGGGAAAAATTGGATGTTCCCTCTGAATTCAGGAGATGCTGTAATGCGTTGCAAATGGTTGCACCTCATTGTACACCCATCCCTCTTATTTTGCCAACCTTGGGGGATGTGTTTATTGCTGTCTCTAATAATCTTGTCTGTCAATCTTCAGTCCCAGATGGGCTGTATAAAGTACATAAAGCTGACACATTTTTGTTTTCTCATCTTAAATCAGCTCCAGCTGCTATGTCTACTTTTTTGCTAGCTGGAAACACACTGTTAATATCACCCCCTCTCCTGTTGACAAAGCAGATAAGGTATTGGACAGATTTGGTAAGAGAATTTTATCTTCTTCCATTTTGACTAATATAATTCTTAACTACCAGGCTCATATGTGGAAGTTTATTCTGCTTTGTCCAGACAGTTTGAAGGAATACTCTTCTTCACTTCCTTCAGAGGATAGCTCCTTTCTGAATCCTATTGTTGATGATTTTTCTCAAGTATATAAACTCGCTTTGAAGCGTGTGTATGATTGTGCCGATACTGTGTCTAGGGACAGTTCTGTTGCTACAGTTTGTAGATACATGCCTGAGTACATAACCAGAAGTTTACTGATGAAGTAAAGTGTTAAATTTTGCATTCGGTGTTAAATAGGTTTTTTTGGCCTTTGTGCCACTTAGGTCATCAAACAATTTGACGAGAGGGGGAAGTTTATTCTGGAAGTGTCTTAAGATATTTAAGCCCCCCCCCACACACACACACACACACATATCTCTGAAATCCACTTTTCTTTTGAAAAGTGAAACAAGCAATCCCTGCCATCTCAAGGCAAATATGGAGCAAAAATGCGATAGGAAGAGGGGGAACAGCGAGAAACCAGGATCATTCCTAAGATAGGGACAGTCTAATAATACTTCACAATGACTTTGCCAACATTCTATCTCACATTCCCTCCCTTCCTGCCCCTATCTCTCAAAATTTGTCCCAGAAGTCTGGCTCTTTGCATTTCCCTTTGGAACCAGATTGTTTCAGTCTCTTGGGTGATAAAAGTGGTTCAGGAGAGTTACAGGTGGCATTGGATACTGATACCCCCTGTCAGGGGAATTCTTCCCCATTCTCCAGGCCAAACAGAGTTGTTTCTTCAGGTTCTTCAGCATATACCCTAGGAGTCCCAGAACCACTTCCCTTATGTCAAAGGAGCAGAGGCTTCTATTCCATAATTTGTCTGGTACTAAAGAAAGTGCTTTCATGGAAACCAATTATAGGCCTTTCTTTCTTTGATCTTTATGTGAAAGTACCATAATTCAAAATTCTGACCGTTCAGACTCTTGTTACCTCTCATTCCTTTTTTGAGTGTTATAGTAAAATTAGAACTAAAGGATGCTTATCATATTCTCACAGCCACAGGCTTCAAAAGATTGCTCATATTTTCTGTATTTGGGTCACATTATTAATTCTTTTCATTACCATTGGGTTATCTACCGATCCATGGGTGTTTACAAAGTGTATAGCTCCAATGATAGCTAATTGCAGACTGCAAGACATTCATATATTTCTTTATTTAGAAGACTTTTTTATTGTTGCAGAATCTTTTCCCAGGTGTCAAGAGTCCTTAACATGAGTTTTGTCTCTTCTTACCAATCTGGAATTCCAGATAAATGTGGAAAAAATCCTCATTGATTCCATCAGATGGGATTGTGTTTTTAGGCTGCCTTCTAGATAACATCTCAGCAAATGATTTTCTTAAACAGGATAAGGTGGATTTTTACCTGAAAGCTTTCCTGAGCTTCTCCAGTCAGTCTCATACTTGTGCAAGATAATATCTCAGGCTTCTAGAGTTCATGGCTTGTGTAATTCTCATGATTCCTTTTCACAGGTTGCATAATGAGGAAAATTCAGTGGTTTGTTAAAAAAAAAACATAGACCCAACATTTTCATCCTGTGGAATTTCTAATTCCAATTTTGGGCTGTGTCAATAAGGAACTGCACTGAAAGAGACTGGAAATAGTTCGAAATCCAGTTCTCCCCCTTTCTCCTAAGATCATAGGTCAGTCTGTAACTACAGACACCTCTGATTTTCTTGGGGAGCAGTCTTGATCTGAATTCCTCAGACAGACCCAGGCATATAAAAGTCAAAGAGATGTTTGCTGTGATCCATGCTTTAAAATCTCCATCATCTGTTGGTCCCAGGGCCTCTTCAGGTAATTACATACAAAACCACACTGATGTGGTACATATACAAGGAGGGTCACCAAGTGGTTGTACCCTGTGCGCAGGCTGACTATGATAGATTAGGAGGGAGCTCTGCAGGATTCCATGACCCTGTAAGCATCCTACACTCTGTCAATGCAAAATATAGTGACAGAAAATCTTGCCAAGACAAGGTCAGACACAAATAAATGGAAATTAAATGAGAGGGCCTTGCAGGAGTGGATCCATTTGTGGGAAAACCTCAAGTAGACCTTGTCACTTTTCAAAATAGACAACTAAACAAATTCTATGCCAGGCCTCCTTGCAAGCAAGCCAGGAAAATGGATGTATTTTTATTCCTGTTGTCGGGAATGTTCCTTTATGCATTTCCACTATTTCAACTGGTAACCGGGGTAATTCTGAAGATTCAGGAGGACTTTCTAAAAATCTGTGTTTTGAGACTGTTTTGACCAAGCAACTTTGGTTCTCCCTACTTATGGTACTGGTCAAGGGCAATTGCCACAAGTTTCACCACAGGCTGGACCTATTCACACAAGAGGAAGGGAGATTGATGCATCTCAGTCTTAAACATCTTCAGCTAACTGCCTGGAAGATTAATTTCAATACTTTTTAGGCACCTCTTTCAGTGGGACATGTATCAAGTCCTAAAGGTGGCATGAAAACATGTTACTCAAAAGTCTTGCTTTGGCAAGTGGAAAAGATATTCAAGTCAGCACTGGGTCTTAACCTGGGTCACATCAGGCATTATGTAACATTGGTTCTGAAATATTTGTGAGTTACTTTCCTCTAACTTATCTTACTCTTCTGTCAAGGTACATATTGCTGCCATTTCAGCATGTCTGCACATTGATCCTCCCCTTCCTTCTCTGTTTTTGGTGAAATAATTTTGAAGGCAGTTTTACATTTTATTCCTTCTAGAAAAAAATGATAAAAGGTAGTAGCTCAAGACCTGATTGTGGTGTAGGAAAGAGAGTAAAACTTGGCTCCTATCTGAAAGTTCCAAAGTTTTCTTATTAAATCCCTTCATATCTTCAAAATTAGTTGCCTTGAGTCAGTATTCATTTAAAGAAGCTCTGTTTGCTTTAGCACTTTCATCTTATAGATTTAATCAGATCAGGAAAGTTTATTTTACAATTTAATACTCTAGCTGTACCTAGCCATTTTAGTTACAGAAATTATGTATGGCATGCGCATGCATAGGATCTGAGTAAATGAAGTAAAGGTCCTTATAGGCTACTCAAGCTAGACCATATACCAAGATCTGTGTTTTTTTCTGTATTTTGTTCTACACTACATGCATACTTTTGTCTTAGAATGGTATGTTCATGTTTCTAAACTAATAAGGGCGTACATCAAAATAATGCCATTTACTCATGCAAAAGAGAAGTACAACAGTGTTACAAAAGTAGATCCTTCCAACAGAACAAGGTGGTTTAGGATTACCTGATTTGAAAGGGTATTTTAGAGCTACACTTTTTATTTTTTTCTATCTATCTATCTATCCACCCATCCTTTGTTGACTTGGGTTAATCTTGCTAGGCTGCTAGCATTTTTTCAGGTGAGACCTGAGGTGGTGTTTATAGTACTAGAGGAAGTTTGAGGTGGGCATCAAGGAACTTTCCTACTCTTTTTGATTGGTGCATTGGGAACTTTTACATCCACCTGAGCTACTACCAACTCAAGATGATGGGACCTCTGTTTAACATTTCATCTGAAGGATTTCACATTCAGGAATATGTAGCACCCCCTTGCAGTGACAGCATGCTGTCTACCAGGTTTTGAAGTAGAACCTACAGCCTTCTACAACAAAGGCGTGTGTGCTACTTGTGCCACTAACACTGACAAGGTAAAGCTGATACACAAAACACAAGCAGAAGGTTTTAATACAAAGTGGGAAGGAATAATGATTAAGCCGGGAAGGGGGGAGTTCAAGAAATAGAGACTGTGGAATTTCAGATGCTGCTCCTTAAGGAGAACAGTCACCATACAGAATATACTGTTCACAAAGTTGCAGAAAGTATCCTAAGAATTAAGCCAACTTAAGAGTGGAGAAAGGATATTTCACCATTAGGGATGACTACAAGAGTAGGGGTATGGAAAAATGGCAAGAGAGGAATTTACTGGAGAAAAGTAGCAAAGGAACAAAGGTACCGGAAGCAAATAACTACAGAGGGAAAGGTAATAGAGTGGGATGAGGCCAGCAAGAAGTTCGAACTGCAGTTTTCAGACCACCTTCCCCACCAGGGATTTAATATCTGAGTATAGGTAAAGAGAAAAGGATAGGCGAGTCCTAAGTGAAAAACCTGCTGTGGTAGAGCTTTAGTTGCATCTAGAACAGAAGCTGCTGCTAACAAAGGGATAATTAGTAGGGTATATCAAATATTGCATGATAACTGTAAGAGTCAATCTAGAGAAAGTTAGAAAAGACTGGGAAGAGAGAGTGGAAAAGCAATTTAAAAGTATTTTCAGTATTAGTGGTATTTAATCTGTTATGTATTTAGAAACTGACAATATTGTTTCATAAAGAGTACAAGAGTTTCTAGTAATGCTGTTTTAGTAAGGTAGCAGTAAAGCTTTCACACTGATTGTGATATATTTGTAGTTAGTTTTACTAAGTAGAGCAGTTAATGATGTGCATAGCAAGAGATGTAAAAAATTGAATTGGGACAGAAATTTATTGCTTACCACTACTGCATCTTCCATAACATATTTTAAGTTCACTGATAAATTGCTTTCTTAGTTTGTACCTGCTGATTGGGCATGCTTTTTTAATGTCGGTCCATTTGTTGTTGAGTGCCAGCCTATTGAGCCTTTTTTTTTTTCCAGCACTGAATGCGCAGAAGAATTACAGAAACTCCTGCCAGGCTTTCTCCGTGTGGCCCCACAGACAACATTTCTACCGACTTCCCCGCATATGAACTTGCTGCAAAACATGTTGCCAGTGCAGAACCTGCAGCCAGCTGTGCAGCTGGAGTACAAGGTACAAATAGGATCCTGAAGTGAAGAATGTAAATCCATTTTGTTTAATTTTTAACAGCTTATCCAAGGCAAATATACACTTAAAAATATTTCTTTTTTTCTATTTTTGTGCCGGATGGATCACAAATAAGAATTTGTGTTGCACATGAAATTAAAGTGCTTGCTTTTTGATGTTTCCTATTTTTCATTTTAAAGATCTGTCCTTACACAAGGCCCTCACTTGATATGCAACCTAGATCCAGAAATGTCTTATAAGATTGAACCAGTAAACACACTACTTTAGTAGGAAATGGTACATAAAACCCTGATTACTGGTAGTGTTATTTCTTGAGCAAACTAGTCTGCTCCATTTTATGTAAATTAGGCTAAATGTATCTTTCACTATTGCACAGAGATTCAATGGTTTGCAGTGCTAACAACTTTTATTCTTTGTAACTGTGCTCCTTTCACTCTCTACTTATGTAAGCTAATCAAGACACTTGAACAACAACACGCAGAGCAGACCTTGTGTGATCTTTAGCTAACCCTCCCTTTATATTTTGCAGCAGTGTGGTATCTCTTCCACCTGTCTGATACATTTGCATAATGCGATATGTGTTGGCTGAAATTTTAAAGCATGCCTCTGAATCAGAGTGAATGCTAGAAAATTAACTTTTGGTGATGAAAGACCATTTTATAATTGGTGAATGGTTTGTGCTGTGGTTGTCGTACTTGACCCAGAAGTTGCTGAATTCAATCATATAGCTAATAGATGTTGTTTGATGTTTGATATTTGTTTGCACAACACTGACACTAACATTAAGTGCTTCAGAGCTTTATCCTTACCAAACAGATTAGCACAGTTTGTCACAGTAGTTTCAGGAGCCATGCAAATAATTCATTTGTATTGAGAGCCTACGACATCTGTGCTCTGTGACTTTTTTATGGTGAGTGAGCTGCTTTCAGTCTTGCTGGCATCATTGATGGTCATCACTTCCCTCTAGAATCCATGTTACTTGCAACATTTGACCAAAATATGTGCACAATGCCACATTCTCAACAGTAGTGGCATTGTTTCTTAATTTCTAGTTGTAACTCTAATCCTTGACATTCCTAGTATTGATTAGGCAGCATCCCTCCCTGTTCTGCTCGCGTTTCTTTTTGCCTCCTGCAGCACACCATTTTTAGAACGTTCACTGTAGAATAGTACCATTAAGCATTTCCAAGGACAGCACGTGCATATAAATATCAAGCATGTGCTAGCTTCAGTGTCATTTTGAGAGTGCAGCCAGTGTGTGAGCATGTATGAGAGAGTCAGTTTAATTATACGTTTATCTAAGTTTAAGTTACTTAGCCTCAATCCTGATGTGTTTGTACATAATAAAGCTGCTTGAACAGAACCCATGAACATTAGTCTGTTTCATCATGACCAGACAAGTGACTTGGTGTCAAAACCAGGATTCCAGAGACTGCTTTTCAGAGCTACGAGGTGCAGAGTTAACAGTGAAGGTAAACTAAGAAAACCAAGATCAAAAAAAGGGCCAGAAGCAAGCTAAAGGTAATGAAAACTTGCACAAATGATTATTTTATTAACGATAAACTGGAGCTTTACAAGGGCACAGAATGCATTACTAAGCAAACTAATAGAATAGAAACATTTATTAAGCAAACAAAAGGCATATAATGTTTATTAATTAAACAAAATGTTTGAAATTAAGATATTTGATAAAACGATTATCAGAAAGGCACATAGGAATACGAAAAACCTGTGAGCACGTGAATAAGAAAGGCACATAGGAGGATCAGAGTTACCTCAAAATTGCAAAACGAGCATGTTTAGAGTAAACGAGCACAAGAAAAGAGATCAGATGGGCAAAATTAATATAATAAAGGGCAGAAAGGGCACATTAAGCATAAATAAACCAAGGCGGCTGCATGTTTTTTGGCAAATTATAGTGTTTTGGCATAAACTACTATTTCGCATTAATTGAAGCCCTGTATAGCATAACTAGAGTTATTCAAAGTATTTCGGGGTATGTAAAAGTGCTTACAGTGTATGTTCATTACTGTGCATTTATTCCACAGAGTCTGTTGTGTGCAAAGTGCAACTGTTTCGTGAAGTACAGCCAAAATATAGCCATTATGAAAAGTTTCTTATGCTGGGTGTGTCTGTTTGCAAGGGACCACAATTCGAGTTTTTCTTGCACTGTAAACAGTTATTTAGCAAAATTTGGAAGTATTTCAGTGGATGGTGTACTGTTATTCGCAAAGTGCAGTTACTTCAAAATGTTTCTTACTCTGAGCTTCTTCTACTGCCCAGTTTATTCGCATAGTGCAGTTATTTTGAAATGTTTCTTACACTGATAAGAGGTGATTTCTCGAAGTACAGTAATTTCAAAAGTGATCTTGTGTCAGGGAGACTTGTTTTGCAAAAGTATTTTGCAAAGTTCAGTTATTTAGAGGCTTATTGTGCTATTGGGCATAGTTACAAGTACTGGCATGCATTTCTGGCGTGTGTGTGCGTGAGAGTGTGTGTATGTATATATATATATATATATATATATATATATATATATATATATATATATGTGTTTGTATGTTCATACATACTTGCAAAAGCCTTCACTAATATGTTACTATGGCAGAGGTATTTTGCAGACCAGATCCACTTGTATCTGATAAGAATATTGCAGAGAACTGGAGAATATTTGAGCAAAAGTATGATATTTTCATGCAAGCAGCTTATTCTGGTAAAGATGCACGCATCAGGGATCATTTTGCTAAACCTAGTTGGGTCAGAGGCCATTGAAAGAGAGTTTTCATCTGTTTATGCACCAGCAGTACATGAAGGAGAGGGGAAAACCAACTTATTGTTGTTCAGGCTGAATCAGGGGAAGACCCCAAGTGTTTGAAAACCAAATTCAGAGAAATGTGCAATCACCAGACAAATGTTACATTAGAGGCATTTGTTTTACACAAGAGATCAAAATCCAGGAGAAACTTTTGCAGCTTATATTACTGATCTGATAAACAAAGCTAAAACCTGCATGTTTGGTGATTTAAAAAATGAGTTGATAAAGGACAGGCTTGTGTGTGGTATTAATAGTGCTGCTATGAGAAAGATTTTGCTTAGTGACAGTGATTTAACGCTGAGTAAAGCTACTGAGATTTGTCAAATCCATGAAGTTACAGAAAGGCACACAAGTATGCTTGCAAGTGATAAAGAGCATGGTTTCAGCAGGCTCCAGAGCAAATGCAGACAGCATGCAACATGTGGCAAGCAGAAACAGGGCTAAGCACATGGCAGCTGCAGCCCCTATGAGCGTGGCAAGAAAAAAAAAACTAGTCTTCCAGCAAGTTCTAAGACTAGTTCAATTAAAGGAACATGCTCATTGTTAACTTACACTGTTGTGGTGCCAGCCATGAGTCTAAAAGAGAAAAGTGCTTAGCATTTGGTCAGCAATGCCACAAATGTAAAAAATGGGACCATTTTCAAAAGTTGTGCAAATCAAGTAAACCTCACTCAGTTAAAAAGAAAGGTCACTTAAAAAAGGAAGTTGATCATATAGAAAGCTGCAAGTCTACTTTCTATGTAGATGGTGCATCAGCAATCAGTAAAAAGATTAATGGAGTAGATTTATTGGCAAAGAATGAAGTGTTTTGTACTGTTCAAATCCATGGTAAACCCACTGAGCTCAAAGTAGACACTTGTTCAAAGTGTAATGTTATGTCAGCAGAAACATTTGCTAAAGTGACAGCTGGTGAGCAACTTAATGTGGCCAGTTGTGCGAAACATGTCGCTTATTGGAGGTGAAGCAATTCAAACTGAAGGCTCAGTAGTGCTTTCATGTTATTTGGCTGGGAACTATTATAAGTTATTATTCTATGTAGTCTGAAGACCTGTGCAGTCATTATTGGGACTCAGAGACAGTTTAAGAATGAATCTGCTTTCCTTTACTAAAGAAGTTCACCATATAAGCACATGTCCCAGTTCCAGCTTCAGTAATACTGTTTTCTCAGAATATGCTGATGTTTTCGAGGACAGACTAGGCAAGCTTCCAGTTGTGTATTCTATGAAATTAAACCAGCAAGAAGAGTTCTGATAGCTATGCAGAGCAAAGTCAAAGCTCAGTTGGATAAAATGATGCAACAAGGTGTAATTTGTCCAGTTACAGAACCTACTGAATGAGTGTCATCCTTGGTAGCCGCTCACAAAAAAGGCTCAGATGAAATCAGAATATGCATTGACCCGAGAGATTTGAACAAAGCGTTAAGAGATGTCATCATCCCATGCGAACAGCCGAGGAAGTTGCAGCCCTAATACCGAAGGCCACTGTTTTTTCTGTCTTGGATGCAAAAAGTTCATTTTGGCAAGTGATGCTTGATCGCAAATCTTCACTACTGACTGCATTCAGTGCCCCATTTGGAAAATATAGATTCTAGAGGATGCCATTTGAAATAAATTCTGCAAGTGAAGTCTTTCAGTGTGCAATGGAGCAAATTTTTTCAGGTTATCCCTGTGCCATAATAGTAGATGATTTATTGGTCAGAGGCAATGGTGAAGCAGTTCATTACAGAAATCTCGGGAAAATTCTAGACAGAGCATGTGAAGTGAACTTAAAGCTTAATCCTCCAGAAGTTACATATGTAGGTCATTTATATACTAGCACTGGCTTTAGACCAGATTCGTCTAAGCAAGCAGCCATTCTTGAGGTGCCAGCACCGTTTAATGTTCAAGCTCTACATTTTCTCGGTATGGTCAACCATTTGGGTAAGTTTATACCAGATTTTCGTGAGTTGACTGTGCCTTTGAGAGAGATGATGTGCAAAAATGTTGCATGGTCTTGGCTAGAACAGCACTAGAGAGCATTTGAAGACCTCAAGCAGAGAATTGCCACTGCATCTACATTAAGATACTATGATGTCAATAAACTAGTCATTCTTTCCTTCAAAATTTGGTCTTGGCACAGTTCTTCAAGAGGGCAAACCAGTAGCCTATGCACCTAGAACTCTTACCCAAACTAAGATGCAGTATGGTCAAATTGAGAGAGAACATTTTAGCAATTGAGTTTTTTATGTTCAAAGTTTCATGATTATATTTATGGTTGGGTTATTCAGGCTGAAACTGATCATCAACCTCTAGTCATTATTTTCAATAGGCCTATGCATTCCACTCCAGCAAGATTACAAAGAATGATGCTCAGATTGCAGATGTACAGCTTCAAATTAGTCTGTACAAAAGGCAAACTTCTTTATCTGGCTGATACCTTATCCAGATCACCCAGAAATACAAAGGAACAGCTTAACACAGAGAATTTTGACTTCGATGTCATGGAAGTGCGTAATTTTTCTCCCACGAGACTTGATGAGCTGAGAGATCATACAAAGAATGATCCTGTTTTGCAAAAAGCTCAACCACTACAATCATGTAGGATGACCAAAGCAATCCAGTGTACCACCTGAAGTGCAACCTTATTTTCCTTACAGAGATGAGATGTTGATGGAAGATGACATTATTTTCAAAGTTCCTAAAATTGTTGTTCCTACTTCCTTACAACGTGAATATATCCAGAGTTTGCATTGTGGTCACCCAGGTTCTGAATCTACCAAAAGAAGGGTGAGAGGACTAGTATTTTGGCCTTCTCTAACAAAAGATATTGACAAAAGTACTTTCTTCTTGTTCAGTATGTAATAGTACTAAACAACCTCTGCAAAGAGAGCCACTTCAGCTAAGTCAAGTTCCTGAACTACCTTGGTCAACAGTAGCCACTGACATATTAGAGTGGAGCAATCAGCATTACTTAGTGATGGTAGACTCTTATTCAAACTGGTTTGAGATCGATCTACTACCTAACCTAACGTCCACTGCTGTTATTACAAAGTAGAAATGTCATATCTCAGTCCATAGAAGTCCACAAAAGCTCATCTCTGACAATGTCACCCAATTTACCAATCAGTTGTTTCACAAATTTGCAAAAGAATGGGACTTTGTACATGTTACTAGTAGTCCTGAATACCCACAGTCAAATGGATTAGCTGAACAGAGTGCAAAGCAGTTACTAGAAAAGTCAAAGTGTAACAGTACTGATGTCTCTCTGAATTTACTCAATCTCAGAAACATACTATGTGATGATATACTTGGCTCGCCTGCTCAGAGACTTCTATCTAAGCAAACCAGAGTGACTTTACCTGTCCGTTCCAGTTTATTGAGGCCTAAAGCTAAAAACAACAGGGCAATTAAAGCCTAACTATTCAGAAAACGTTTTTTCCAGAAGTCCAGCTATGATAAATCAAGCAGATTTCTTTGTCCATTGAAAGAAGAGGAGGCAGTAAGGATACTAATGGCGAAAGGTTTCGACTGGATTGCTCAAGTAACAGGTATATGTACCGAGCGGAGATCCTACTTCGTAGAATCTGAAGGTGTGGAGTACAGGTAAAAATCTCAGACGACATCTTCCTGTATCAGAACCGTATCGCAGCATTGTTCCTGTGCTACAGACTCTAGATCTCAGGGTAATCCAGACAATGTTCCTGCTGCAGAACATGTCTTAACTCCTACTTCCATTCCTGAAAATGTTCCTGATGTCCCTAAAGTAGAATATTCAGCATTGATGGTTCCAGTTGCTAGACCTGATTCTAAGTTGTGTCACGTTTTGGTCGCATCTCCAGACCTAGAGTGAAATACACAGCAACCTGGACATAATTGTATGTATATGCATCTAGTTCTGTATAATTGCATGTCAATGAATTATTTTGTATCAAATTGCATATCAATCAATGTCGTCAGTATGCATGACTCAGTTGTCAAAGAGGGAGGATGTAAAATATGTGTGTGTTGTACTTTTAAGAAGCATTTCCAAGTACAGCACGTGCATATAGATAGCAAGCGCATGCTAGCTTCAGTGGCTTTTTGAGAGTGCAGCCAGAGTGTGAGCATGTATGAGATGGTCAGTTTGTTTATAAGCTTATCTAAGTTAAAGTTACAAAGCCTCAATCCTGATGTGTTTGCACATAATAAAGCTGTTTGAATAGAACTCACAAATGTTTGTCCTTGTTTCAGCCTGACCAGATGAGTGACGTTCACCTTAACACTGGTGAAGAATACGTTGGTGCATCATATGATGCTTCATACTTCCTGGTTCCTCGCATTGATCCTTGCAAAAAAAAATACCTGGTTTATGTAATATTCAGTAACCTCCCTAGTTAATCTTAAAGGTCATTACTGCATGAAATAATAAAGATTCATGTAATTGCATTCACAGCCAACTGTTAAATATCAAGACATGATGTGCAAACCAGTAAAAAGCCCTATAAAACAAAAAGCCAGCACTTCAACCACAGATAGAGATCAAAGCAGCTGATAGACCTCCATAAGGTGCTGGCATGCTTTTAATGCACCAGTAATCCCCTGTAAAGAAATTACTGAGGAAATAGTCTGTTTATTCTGATGATGATAGAGACGAGATTTCTTTTACATATTTACAAGCTGGACTGTCAGACTGTGAAGAAAATTTTAACCCTTAACTTTCCTGTGGAGGAATTTTCTTTAACTTGACCATAGCCAGGAGGAATAAGGTATTTCTTTAGGAACAAGTAAATGTTCCCCTTTAGGAAATATGATGTGTTATAATTGGATATACTTCATTACTCACCCATACCATATGTGCTGCCAGCCCTGGAGGATGTGTTGAATGCTGCCTGTAATCATCCTGTAACCAGCCATCAGTTGTAAAAAGGCATATGGAGTGCATAAAGTGTCTCATATTAATACATTTCATTTCTGTCATCTTAGATTCAGACCCAGCATGTATATCTCTGTTTTTCTTTTGCTGGTTGTAGATTGATCCTGAATACTAATCCTTCTGGGGACATAAAAAGGCAATTTGTTTGACCACTTATATAAGATAATGCTTTCTTCTTTCATTTTAGCTTATAAAATTCTCAGTTGTCAGGCACATGTATGGAAGTTTATGCTTTGATCTGATGTTCTGTCTTCCATCTGTTCCTCAACAGATGGGTCTTAGGACCTGACTTGGGCCACTCAAGATGCTGGATCCCAAGCTCATGCTTCTCCCCTTACCCATAAACCCATGTAAAGCTCAAAATTACATCTGATCTTTGCCATTTGTTTGAGAAGAATGCAAATTATGTACAGGCATGGGTTTAGTTTGGTAAGAAATTTTTTGATTCAGTCTCATTTCTCACTTTGTTCCCTAGTGTCTTATAACTTTAACCCTACCTCCTATTTTATAGATATAATATCTATATTCCTAGATTTCTGAACTCAGAAAAAAAAATTTAGTTTCCTTTTTTTTCCCTCCATATCCTCGAGCCTCGGTGCTGTCTTTCTATATACAAAAAAGGAAGCTAAATTGATTTTTTTTAGATTAAAAATATAGGAATTTAGATGTTATAGCTGTTATTAGGTTTTATACATGAACTATGTTTGTTTGTGTCTTTCGGCTTTTCCCGGTTAGGGGTCACCACAACGGAACTCCAGTCCGCTAATGATTGGCAGTTGATTTTTACGTACCGGCTTGCCAGGACTGACGCACAACCTTCAACGAAGGTACGCCCATTCACGCATGTCTCCACGCAGAAGACGCTCTAGCTGAGAATCGAACTGGACAGCGTCTTACTGTGAGGCAACCGCTACCGCAGCATCACCACTGCGGGTATTATACATGAACTATGTTATATTAGCAATATTTTGTGACTTTCTTCAGTATGTCAGATAAACTTTTGATTTTAAAAAATGGGTGGCCTTTAGTCAAAAGATAGCAAAATTGGACACCTACTGTGTTACTGACAGAGCTTCTCGCTTGAGTGAACAGTGTGGTATCTGCACTGCCTTTGGTACCAAAGCAGAAGTAGAAAGAAAAAATAAATGTATTCTTAAGGGACTTCTTCCTGCCTCTGTGGGAGAAACATCCAAGACTCTGCAAACTGGGACTGGAGCTTCCCCCTCATCAGAAAAGGCTGCAGTCAAATCCAAAGGAGGCAAAACCTCTAAAGAGAAGACTAAGGAGTCTACAAAATCTCTCTGGATCTTTGTTCTTCATCCATAGCATCTCTGGCTCCTAAATCATCCAAAACTTTGGATCTAATTTTCCTCTGAGATCCAAGACTTTCCCTCTTCAGGAGCCTTTTCTTTCTCTCACTGTGGAGGAAGTTGGGAGTCATCTTTCCCTGCACCCCAAAGCCAGTGTCCCCATCACAAATGACGGGTGGAGAGGATAACCAGAGACTATTACATTCCCTTTCTGTCCTTTCCCAAAATTCAAAAAAGTTACCCAGTGTTGCACCCTCTCCAAGACGAGCAGCACTCAAGGGAAGTGCAAAAGCTGCTAAACAAGCAAGTTGTCCAAAAGGTCCCACCAGACCAACTAGGATCTGAAACTTAGTCAATATGTCAGGTGGTGAAAGCTCCTGATGGTCATAGTTCAGTGCATTGTACTACTTCTGAGGGTGAACTATTGGATGTGCTGTATAGACCTTCAGGATGTGTACTGCCATATCAAGATGGACAGGTGATCCAAAAGGTATCTCTGCTTTTAGCTGGGAGCCAGTCATTTCCAATTCAAAGCCCTGCCCTTTGTCTTCACTACAGTCCCCAGGTGTTCACTAAGTGCATGGCAGTTGTAGCAGTGTAACTCAGCCTGCAAGGATTCTGAGTGTTTCTGTGTCTGAACAACAGGCTCATCTCTGACCCTACCAGTAATCTGCTTATCCAAGTTAGAGACTTCTTGCTGAATTTTTTTTCAATGTTGGGAATCTCAGTCAATCTGGACAAGTAAAAATTTGCCCTGTACAGGTAATTAAGGTCATTGGATCACACTTGGAGACAATCCATCAGACAGCAAAACTTCCATGGAGCATGTTATCAAAATTTCACAGTCTTGCTCAAATTCTTCTTTCATCCTAACAACCAATGGCAAGAATAGTCCTTCACTTTACTGCATTTGATGGTAGCCTCCATCCCTGGATTTCCTCTTGTCATATATGACATGAGTACTACAGTGGACTGTATCAGTAAAATAGTATTATTCTCACAATTCCTATAGCCAGGTTCATCATGTAGTGGTTTCTTACAAAATAAATAAATACATGGACCAAACATTTATATTCCTTGGAACATCAAATTCCAGTTTTGAGCTGTCAAAAAGGGAACTCCATTATTAGAGAAAGCAAATTCAGCTGAACCCAGATCCCTCCTTCTCTCCTCTGATTCCAAACCAATCTCTAACCACAGACACTTTGTATTTTGCTTGGAGAAGTAGATTCCATGAGGGTAAAGGTGCAAGGCCTATGGAAGTAGACCAACCAAAGCACATTAATGTAAAGGAGATCTTGACTGATCCATGCCTTGAAGTCTGTTCATCACCTATGGTCACCAGGACCTCTACAAGTGATTACAGACAGTTTCACATTCGTGCAATACATAAAGTAGGGAGATGCAAGGTCATACCCTCTATGCAGTCTGGCTGTGATGGCATTGGAGGTAGTTCTACCACATTTCTTAATTCTCCAAACAGCTTACAGTCTATCAGAGCTAAATGTAATGGTAAACAAGGTGAATTAAAATCAGAACAGACCCTGTGTAAAGGTTCATCTTGCAGCCACTTCAGCATGTCTGCCCTTTAATGCTCTTCTTTCTTTTCTATTTGTGGTAAAACCATTTCTAAAGAGTTTTAAACCTAACACCACCTTGTAAGCAGGTTGCTTCTCCTTGGGATCTCAATTTTGTGCTGGAAAAGTTGACTGTGTCACCATTTGAACCCACCTGTTTGGCTGATTTAAAGTTCTTGACTTGAAAAACTGTACTACTCAATGTTCTGACATCTGCAAAAAGAGTATTGGAGTTTCATTCTCTTATGGTGGATGAACCTTACCTCATGTTCTACAGAAATGAAGTCACATTAAGAACGAACCCTTGTTTTATGCCCAAAGT
Organism: Protopterus annectens; assembly: GCF_019279795.1. Lineage (NCBI taxonomy): Eukaryota > Metazoa > Chordata > Ceratodontiformes > Protopteridae > Protopterus > Protopterus annectens. The sequence goes on from NC_056741.1 coordinate 1,385,664,399, forward strand.
GATATCATAGTTTAGTTGAATCAAGCTACCAGTCTCCCAGTTTTCTATCCTGAACCTAAAAACAAAGGAGGAGGATTATGCATACTTGAGACATGCATAGGCAGCACAGGAACCAAGTCCTTCTGAAAAAACTGATTGGCTGTTTATTTCTTATATTGTGATAAAAAGGGACATCTTGTGTCTAAACAGACCATTTCCAGGTGGTTGCCTTCTGTTGTTGCTTTTTGTTATTTCCATCATGGGAAATTGTAGGCAGTATCATGGCGTACTATACTAGAGCCCTGTCTTCATCATTGGCATACTAGAAAGGGTGGTCTATAGAAGCATTCTAGAAGTAGCTACGGGGTCCTCCATACATACATTTTTTTTATAAAGCATTACAAACAGGATTCTTTTTTGTGGTCCAGGCCGAGCTTTGGTAAGACCATTTTCTAGCTACTCCTGGATCCATGTCCTTCCTCTTCCCAGGTTGGCTAAGCTTTTTGGTAATTAACCCATGTAGTGTAAAGGCTACTGCAGCAGTGGGAGTGATGTACATAGTACAGTTGTGTAAGTTGCACTTACCTGTAACAGTAGATGTTTGAATTCCTCACTCTTGCACCCTCTATTCTTCTACTCTTGTATGTAGTCTAAGTTGGGATGTAAAGTTGGGTTCTTTGTGTTCTTACTTTATATGCAACTCGTTGTTTATTGTTATTGGTTTGGGATTATTAGGCTCTTCTCCCTCTCTCTCTGTATGGGCAAGAAAGTATTGAAGAAAGCTTTACTCTGACTGCTGGTTTCCCTCCTTGGGGGTATCCAGTCAGCAGTCAGAGTGAAGGCAAGGGAAGGAGCCAGAGCTTTGTGAACCTGGCTGGCTGTTGTTTACTGGGTAGGAGATAACCCATATAACTTTTAAAAGCTACTGCAGCAGTGAGGAATTCAAACATCTACTGTTATGGGTAAGTGCAACTTGTACAGCTCACTATATTGCTAATTCTGTGAAATGTGAAACTACGTGAACTGTGCTGTTTATAAGCAGCACAATTTTGTTTGACTGTAAGTGTAGTTTAAGCATTCACCAGTATGGCATTCAAAATAGTAAGATGCTGGTAAGCAGTATGTAAATAGGATAAAGCCAGAGAGAGAGATTTTTAGCAGCCTGATTTTCCAGTGGATTTTACAGCTGCACTGTTGCTGTGGAGCCACTTGCCCATCATAACTGTTTTTGCCATTAAAGTGAGCAGTAATTTTTCCACACCAAAATCTGAAACATTTTTGAAAGGTCTACCCTTTTTTGCCATTTTAAAATGTGTTGGTGACTTTTAGAATTGTGTTTAAATATTATACTGCTCTAACATTGGTGACCATCTTTGATATGTCTGCAGTTGATTTGTCTTCACTGTGTCCATAAGTCACAGTTAAGCACTTCATTCCCTGAAGTTCACACATGGTGGGGGAGAAGTGGTTCTCCATTATCCTAGTGGACATAGTGAATGTTGCAGACAAACTCTGCATGTGTTTCTAGCCCCTTAATGCTTCACTTATTTTTTTGCTCTTTGGACAATTCAGGATCTTGAGTGTGGCACTTAAGCCATCTTGCTTTTGATGCACATAAGCACATCGCTGAAGTGTTTTTCTGAACATAGCAAGGTCCATTGGCATAGAGGACTAAAACTCTGTGACCAGTTGATACATGTTTAATCAGCAGCATGGACTCCTGCTGGAGCTGGCATGAGGTGAAGTGAGTGAGTATACCTATCTTTTGAATGGGGGGTTGCAGCTATACTAGGGCTGTCCTATGTATGTCATGGTCCTTGGAAGAGAAGTGCACTGATACTTTGGTGACATTTCTAGGTCATGCATGTAGCTGACTAAGCCCATGAGCACATTTGTTTTCCTTAGCAGATGAATGGGAAGCATGCATGTGTATTAGAGGAGGCATAGTGGCCTACATAGTGACATGGTGCATGTCTTTTGCCTGTAATGAGAGGAGGGTCTAACACTTAAACAGAAACACACCTCGTTCTGGGATGCATGCAGGGTTCCAAGCAAATTTTGTAGTGCCCTGACAGGCAACCCCTTTGGAGCATGCATAAAAATGTAAAGTGACCACCTTAGACCTTCACTGGCACTATGTGTACTACTGTGGCAAAGAATATATTGTAAACTACTGTTGTGACAGCTGTCCAACTTGGCCAACTCAAAAGAGAAGCTGAGCAAGATTTGAAAACCTTCAGAAGTAATTCAGCAGGAATCAGAAGGGTTCCATATCCCTTTGGTTTAAAAATCCCAGCTTTAACTCTTGGTTCCGACTCCCATTGGATAGGTCATTACTGAGAAGGCCCCTTTAACAGATGCCAACCCTGTAGTTCTATGGTTCAGCAGAATCAAGGGTACAAGAAATCTTTTCATACGAAGATAGGATTAGCACCCCTGAAGAGTCTCCCAACTGTCCATGGTTGGAGGTAGTCGGGGGGGGGGGGTATCTCTCCACTCTGCCTTGTGGAAGGCCATCACACAGGACAGATTGGTGCAAAACACCATATCCAGAGGCTATACCATACAATTTTCCTAAAAAACAGATTCAAAAAAGACCAAAAGCCAAAGCTTCCAAATGTTCCATCTCACCAGATGCAGGTGGCAGTTCAAGAGATGTATATCCTTCTCCAAAACAGGGCCATCCAGGCTGTCCCACCAGATCAGAGAGGATTAGGAACTAATCTGATTTTTTTTTTTTTTTGGTTCCAAAGAAGTACAAGAACCTCAGGCCAATTTTAGATCTCAGTGAATTTAATAATTATGTTAAAAAGACCTCTTTCAGAATGGTCAGTTTTATCAGTCCAAATGATTAGATGTACTTGATAGTAGATCCTTTAGACACCTATCTCAAAATAAGGATCTCAAGAGAGTTCAGAAGGTGTTTTGCCATTTCTTCTAGGGGCCAGTCATTACTAGTTCAAAGCCCTGCCTTCAGTCTTATCACAGCTCCCCAGGTGTTCACCAGTTGTATGGCAAGTAGTTGCAGCCCATCTGCAAATCAAAAGGATCCATGTTTTCCCATGTCTAGATGATTGGCTCATCACTGCAGCAACCAAAGAATAATTACCAGTAGCCAGAAGCTTCTTTTTGCTGCCCCAGCTGTCTTTACACATGGCCATAAATTCTCAAAAGTAACAGCTACATTCCTCACCACAGATATTGTTCATTTGATGCTATCTGGGCACAGCCTCATGCTAAGTCTTTCTGACCCCAGAAAGGCTACAGTCTCTCCCACCACTCAGCTCAAATGTTTTTTACCATCACCATTTCCTTCCAGCCTTGTCAGTTGTAAGAACTCTGAGTCTTAATGGCAGTCTCTGTCATCACAGTCGAATATGCCAGATTTCATATGTGGATTCTTTAGTGGATGCTTTTCACACAATGGTCACAACTAACAAATTTTCCTTCTGCCACAGTATAGCTAACTCAGGCTTATGGGAATCATTTAAATTGGTGGCTGACTTTCCCAGGCATTCATATAAGAGGACCATTTGTAACACACTGTCCTTTAGCAGTAGTGACTACAGATGTCTCCTGTTTGGGGTTGGGGGGCACTTTAAGAGGAGGATGGTCCAAGGAGTTTGGAAGCAGTTTGAGGTCTTACTTCACATTAACATCCTAGAGATTAGAGTAGTTGTCCTAGTGCTCCAGGAATTTCAGGATCTCTTAGATCCAGGGATGATAGCTATTTAGTCGCTCAACGTGTCTGGTATATGGTACATCAACAAGCAGGGAAGACTCAACTCCTACTCTCTCTGGTGGGAGGACATAAGGGTATGGCAAAAGGCTTTAGATTCAGGTTACTTTTTAGTGGCAATGCACATACCGGGAGAAGTCATCTGGCTAGTGGAAAGGCTCATCAGATCCATCCTAGTACCTCACACTTGGTCCCTAAATCCATTAGTGGCTCAAGTCACTGGGGCTATCCGTGCTGCAACTTGTTTGCTTCTTCCTCCAAACCCATGTATAGAAGCTACTTTGCCATTATTGTTCCTCAGAAGGACAGTCACCCAGGGATGCTCTTGTCTGATAATGCCCCCTTCCAGTCATCTGTCTCTTTCCTGTCCTTCCCCTGATTCCATCATTCCTGCAAGAAAGCATAAACCTACAAATCAGACATAATCCTCATTTCTCTACAGAGCCCACACAGGGAGATATGATATCCCAGGATCAGTTCTCATTTGAAGAAGTCCCATGGCTTCTAGACCAACAGCCAGTTCTCCTGTAACACCCCTTTGGACAACCTCATCCAAATCTGATTGAGCTGTAGTCAACTGCATGATTTCTCCAGATGTTCTTCGTGTTTCACAGTTGCAGTCATCACACTTGGGTTATCTGCCTGCAGGTAGCCCTCAAGTCAGCCTGAATACCAGAGACTTAGTATTTCTGTGTTGGTTGATGTCGCTCCAGGACTGACATCAAGTCGTCAGGGGTATAAAAACAGGCAGCTGACGCCATTACATCAGTCTTTCTTCCTGAGGAGCCCGAAGCAGAAGCAGTTTGCTTGAGTGCCGGTTGGCCACTACCTGAGTTTTTGTTTCTGAATTGAATCATCCTGAAGTCTTCTAAAGCTAATTACCCCATTGGGGGTCCTTTTTTCTTGCTCTAACCGATGTAAAAAAAAAGTTAACAATTGTTTCGCCTGTGGAAAGCGAATACCACACCGATATTTCCATTCTTACTGCGTCATTTGTTTAGGCCCAGACCACAATGTACCTCTCTGTTGGTTTTGTGCCTTGTTCAACGCCCGAACTATTCGTCATCAGACCCTTGTTGTCGCTAAATACTTTCATTCTCGATCTCCGTATTCCGAAATGGCTTCAGTAAGCCATCTGACTACCGATCTTCTGGAAAAATGTAAGGATAAAGACAGAGACAGATCGCACAGGTCCAAAACTGCAGACTACGCTTCCGTTAAGCTAGTCGCCAGTTCGCCGGTACTCAGGCACTTTCGCAGCCCCTGATGCCCACTTCAGTGGATTCGCAGGCCTCTTCCGAGACTCATTTGGAGTCTGGTATGCTGTGAAACTCTTCTTTGTCTACAGAACCTGCGGATGTCTATACCTTGGATGGGTCCAGAGCTGCTGAGCAGGCACTGACCTCTGAGGAAGTTCTTCGCACTACCGCTATTCGACACAAACTGATGACTTCTTTCGCGTCTTCAGTGCTGTCTAAAAGTACCAAGTTTCTAAGGCCAAGAGTACGAGCTATGCCTAAAAAAAATGACGACCCAAACTCAAGCACCTGCTCCCTTGCCACAACATCACATGCTTAAAATGGCAGAAGACCTTATTATGCTGATTAGGGGAAGTCAGCCTTCCCCTGCTAAGAGAAAAAGAGACCTGTCCCCGGCAACTTTAACAGACCAAGAGTCCGATGAGACTGAGGTATCTGATTATGAAGACATGCCTTTATCTGCTTATTTGGATTCAGATGCAGAGGAATCCATTCCCTCTGCTTCTCCTCCAGAGGATTTTTCTTTTGGTGAAACCTTACATACTTTAAGAGAGCATTTCCACTGGGAATGACAAGACTATCCTCAGTCCAAAAAGAGACTCATAGAATTTCTAGATTTGCCACAACATAGGCCTTTAACAATACCCCCAGTCCTGGATGTTGTGGATGATGTCTTTATGGAATCCAGTTTAACTCCTGATACTTTACCCCCCGTTCCTAGGAAACCAGACAGGTACTACAGAGTTCCTGACTCTCTCAAATTCCTTTTCAAAAATCCTACTGCTGACCCGGAGGTCATCTCCCAGAGCCTAAAGGTATCAAAGCAACTGCAGCTAAGAATCCCACCCCCTCAGACAGGGATTCCAGAGCTTTAGACAGATGGGGTAAGAAAGTATACACTTCTGCAACTCCCGCCATTAGGGCTTTGAATTGCCAGTACCAACAGCATATTATGGAACTTATTAAGCAAAAAATAGCTACCTTTACAGACTGTGCAGAAAATAAAGAATTACAAGAGCTTATGCATTCTGCGAGCCAAGTCAGCAAGCATACTTTGCAATGTGGCTTTGACGCCCTAGAAGCATCTTGCAGGGCAGCAGTCACTGGTTCTGAACTAAGGCATGCTTGGCTTAAGGAGCAGACCTTCCCAGACCATGTCAAATCAAAATTACTAGATGCTCCTTTGAACAAGGACAATCTGTTTGGTACCAGAGCAGAAGAGGTTCTTAAAAAGATGTAAGAAAAAGCTAAATCTGTGCAGACAGTCAAGGATTACTTGCAAGTACAGCCTCCTAGATTCAGTAGGCATTGCCCCTCGAAACACTGGTCCTAGTCAGCCCCTTAAAGGCCATCTCAAACTAGACCCAGGGGAAACAGACCCCCCCCAGACTACAGTCATAGGGTACGTGGAGATCTAAGCAGTGGAGTGCCTCCACTTAAAAAACAGGGAGTGCTAAGCCACCCCCTTACGGAAAGAATTCACAATGGCTTCTCAACTCCACTCCCCACCTCTGCCCAACTGCTCGTGCCCCTAGGAGGAAAACTTGCCCATCATGGAAAAAACTGGACTTCCAACACCAAAGACTGATGGGTCCTCAACATTGTCCTCAACAGGGGTACAAATTTTACTTCTACTCACTGCCAACCCCAAAAGGGTTCCCAGACCTTCCTCCAAACCAGTGGGCAGAGGCACAAAACCAAGTTCAATCCCTGCTCTCCATAAGGGCAATTCTACCTGTTCCTGCGGAACATATACGTCAAGGGTTCTATTCCAGACTTTTCCTGGAATCCAGAAAAGAGGGCACTTGGCGCCCAGTCTTAGATCTTTCCATTCTAAACACTTCCTGATGGTACCAAAATTCAGAATGCTCACCCTGCAACAGCTTCTTCCTATGCTGGCCAAAGATGCCTGGTTAGCCACCCTAGACCTAAAAGAAGCCTATCTGCACATCCCTATCAAGGACTCATGCAGGAAATATCTACGCTTCAGGGCAGGATCTATGCATTATCAGTTCTCTGCACTTCCCTTTGGCTTATCCACTGCTCCCAGAGTATCCACAAAATGCCTGGCTGCAGCTATTGCCTACTGCAGACAGAGAAAAATTCAAATTTACCCATACTTGGACGACTGCCTGATTCAGGCAGACAGTCAGGAAATGCTGTTGCAGCACCTGACATTTGTAAAAAACCTTCTAACCTCCCTGGGGTACACCATCAATGAAAAGAAATCAAAACTAGTCCCCAGTCAAAAGATTGTATTCCTGGGAGCAAGCTTGGACACAGCATCCCAGATGGCATTCCTTACTCCAGAAAAACAAGCCTATCTGACAGACTACTTCACTCAAATGGCCACCAGAACCCAGCTATCCACAAGGAAAATCCTGCAAGCCCTAGGGTTCATGGCCTCTTGCATCCTACTAATTCCATATGCCAGACTGCATATGAGGAAACTTCAGTGGCACTCAAAAAGTCTCTGGTGCCAACATTCTCAGGACCTGGAAACTGTCATTCCTATCATACCTTGTCTAAGGACAGAGTTTCTTGGGTGGGCAGCAGCATGCAACCACAACAAGGGACTTCCCTTTACTCAACCCCATGCTGCCCAGACCCTAACCACAGACTCATCAGACTATACCCGGCGGGCACACCTGGACAACAAGTGCATTCAGGGCCACTGGAGCCCAAGTCAAATTCATCTGCACATCAACCAAAAAGAGATGCCAGCTGTTCAGCACGCTCTAACAGCTTTTAGATCCCTACTCTCACCACCCTGCTAATAAAAACAGACAACACCACAGTTATGTGGTACATCAGCAAGCAGGGGGAACCCACTCTTAACCACTCTGCAGGTTAGCCATGGCCCTGTGGAACACGGACTTGGACATGCAGGTCCATCTGCATGCTCAATTCCTGCCAGGCAAACAAAACTCACTGGCAGACAACTTAAGCAGAAATCTCCTAGACCCACACGAATGGCAATTAGAGCCCAGCACTTTTAGCCTTCTGATTCAGAAATGGGGTACCCCAGAGGTGGATCTCATTGCCTCCCTCTGCAATCACCAGCTCAGCAAATTTTGCACCAGGACACCTCACAGCAGGACCTGGAAAGTGGATGCCCCATCCTTCCAGTGGGTAAACCTCTCAATCTATGCATTCCCCCTCTGCCCCTTCTCTCAAGAACATTGCTCAAGATAAGACAAGACAGACCAAGGACAATCCTTATTGCCTCGGACTGACCATGCTAGCACTGGTAACCACTACTGCTCAGCCTGATACCGGTGCCACCCTGGCACCTACCCTAGAGCTCGATCCTACTCACTCAGCGGGGGGGGGGGGGTCATATCTTTCATCCGCAACTGCAAACCCTGAATCTTGCAGCCTGGCATATTCCTTGAATTCTTCCCCAGTGACCACCTTAAGCAAGCAGGTGCTGGACGTCATTCTTGAAGCCAGAAGACCCAGTACAAGGAAATCTTATGCTGATAAGTGGAAAAGGTATTGCTCCTGGATTCAATCTAAAGGAGAGGACACAACTCTGCCCTCCCTACCTCTAATCCTGGATTACTTAGCAGAGCTACTCCACAGAGACCTGTCCTTCTCCTCCATTAAGATCCATGCCTCTGCCATCTCGGCTCATTACAACACTGAGCCACCCCTGTTTTCTCACCCTCTCATCAAACAGTTCCTAAGAGGGGCAAACAACTTAAGGCCACCAAGGAGAGCACCCACCCCTGCTTGGGACCTTAACTTTGTACTGGAAAAGCTCACACTATCCCCTTTTGGGCCTGCAGCATCAGCAGAGCTGAAAATACTCTCTTGGAAAACAGCATTGCTTCTGGCCATCACTTCAGCTAGAAGAGTGTCTGCACTACAAGTACTTATGGCTGTGGAACCTTTCATTATTTTTCATGCTGACAGTGTCTCCCTCAGGACTAATCCTTCCTTTATGCCTAAAGTGGTGTCCAGTGCGGCTCTCAACCAATCTGTCCATTTGCCAACCTTATTCCCTAATCCTCAGAATAAAGGGGAAAGGATCCTGCACTCCTTGGATGTGCACCGACCGCTCCAATTCTACCTGGATAGAACTAAGCCCTTCAGGAAATCTGACCAGTTATTACTCAGTTTTACACCAGGGGCAGCGGGCAAGGCCATTTCAAAACAGACAATTTCCAAATGGATAGCACACTGCATTAATTTCAGCTACAAACACCATGGGAAACCAACCCCTCAGGGGGTCAGAACACATTCCACTAGGGTAAATTCTACCTCTACAGCATTCCTCAAGGGAGTTCCTACCAGGGACATTCTGGAGGCTGCTACCTGGAGTTCTGTATACACATTCACCAAGCATTACCACCTGCCTATATTTTCCAAATCCAGGGCGAGTTTTGCAACTGCAGTCCTTTAGGGCATACTAACCAGCCCAAACTCTTCTTGACTGCCTCCACCCTTTCTTCAGCTTTGGGAATCAACCCAAGTGTGATGACTGCAACAGTGAAACATGAAGAACATAGTACAGTTGTGTACACTTACCGTAAATGTAGATGTTCGAGTATATTCACTGTTGCAGTCCTGGTTTCCTTTCCTCCAGCCCCCTTCTCTCTCTCTCTCTCCCCTCTATGTGTATATTACTCACCCCTTGCGCGTGTATTGGTATTGGCATTTACTTTATGCTGGTGTTGATTTTCCCACCATAGCTTAGCTCCTTATTGGGGGGCTTCTAACATTTGGGGCAAGAAAAACTGATGTAATGGTATCAGCTGCCTGCTTTTATACCCCTGACAACTTGATGTCAGTCCTGGAGTGCCAGCAACTGACGCAGAAATACTAAGTCTCTGGTATTTGGGCCGACTGAGGGCTACCTGCAGGCAGATAACCCAAGTGTGATGACTGCAACAGTGAATACACTCGAACATCTACATTTTTGGTAAATGTACACAACTGTACTTTCCCTAATGACCAGGCATTCTGCCTTTTAGAGAAGGCAGTTCAGATACTGTCTACTTCTCAGAATCAGTCTACTCAATGTATATATAAAAGTAAACAGAAGTGGTTTTCTGTCTAGGCCAACAGTCAAGGCTTAGATATGTATTCCATTTTCATTGCAGTTCTGATGCAGTTGTTGTGTCCTATATGACAAAGGCTTCAGGTTCTCTACTATTAAGGTTCAGTTAGCTTCTGTTTCAAATTTCCATGCGTGATTCCATAACTTTACACTAGCATTTCAGTAACTATGCATGGCCTTTCTCAGAGATGTATACCACCAATTAAAGATCCTATTCCTCCATGGGACCTGAATTTAGTTCTGAAAGCACTAAGATCATCTCTCATTGAACAAGCTTCCTCTGCACAGCTAAAGTTTTTTATTGTGGAAAACTCTTTTTCTGGTGGCCATCATTTCAGGTAGAAGAATTTCAGAACTATAGGCCTTATTTTCCAAGACACCTTACCTGATCTTTCACAGAGGTAGAGTTACCTTACGAACAATTCAGCATTCATTCCTAAGGTGACACTGGAATCTAGTCTTAGCCTATTAACCTTCCACTTTTCTTTCCAAGTCACTCCAAGAGTGAATACCTATTGCATACTTTAGATGTTCACAGACAACTCAGATTCTACTTTCACAGAGCAAATATTTTCAGAAATGTTTATTTGCCCCCAATAGATTGGGCACAAAAGTTTCTAAACAGACACTGTCCAGATGACTATCTGATTATCTTTCTTTTGTTTAGCAGCGCTAACGTTTTATCTATGAAACCTAACGGTCATTCCACTAGGTATATGGTGATCTTCACTGCCTTCTTTTAGGAATGCATCTGTTGATGATGTACACATTTGGAGCTTCAATTCTAAGGATAGCCTCTCATTACTCCACCTAAGATATTGGGTAGCTCAATTGTTAGATCAGACAGACTGATGAAATATTATATGCACGTCATATACTTACCACAAGTTGGATCCTTTTCATCCATGTTGTCCATTAGGATATCCCTCCCTCCATCCCCCTACTAAATTGTAATTTATTCTCAAGAAGATCAAGCATCTTGCTATTTCTTCAGTTGCCTTTTGTCATTAGACAGCAGACTTGATCTGAAGAGAGAGGTTCTCAGAGGAATTATGGGAAATTTTTGAAGGCGCTGGAGCACTAGCAAAGGGCCAAATCAGATATGACAAGTAAAACTGTACACAGCTATTATGTCATCATATCAGATCGACTTCAATTAAAAAGATCCAGCATTATGGTAAGTACATAACTTCTGTTTCGAGATATTTCATTTAGTGACTTGTTAACCATTACCACTTCACTACACTTCTTTTCTCTAACATTTATCCTTTTCACACAAGGCGTTTATCAAATGTCTATTTCCATTTTTTCCCATCTGAAGCTGTTAAAGGCAAGGATTGCATTGTCACCCTTACCTGGTTGATTGATTGATAAAAGGAACAGTCTGTGGAGATTTGTTAGTACTAGTCAAACAGAAAAACTCCATTGTTTACGCATCTTGAGGATTTCTGTGAATTATGGAAATCTGACTTCTTCCTTTCTCAGCAGAAGCTTTAGACTATGCTTATGGTCTCAATAGATACACACACACACACACATATGTGTGTGTGTGTGTGTGTGTGTGTGTGTGTATATATATATATATATATATATATATATATATATATATATATATATATATATATATATATATATATATATGGTTTCACTTCAGTATCTCGAAATACTGAAACACCGAACTTCTAATGGCCGAGACCATAACGCCAAAGTTTCAATATTTCGAAATACTGAAGCGACGTTAAAAAAAAAAAATAAAACAAATAAAACTACTGTTTCTGCAGGGAGGCAAGCCCCCCTGCACCCCCTCACTTAAATATACTGTCCCCGTGATTGCACGATAGTGGGGACACGGTAAATCCCCTGTTTTGTGCTTCTGCATGTGGTGTGGAATGGGAGATTTCCCTTTCCTCCACTGTAGCTCGATCTCGGAGTTGGTATATTTACGTAGGAGGGTGTGGGGGTGCAGGGGGCTTGCCCCCCCCTGCATAAATGTTCTCTGTATTGTTTTTGAGATACTGAAGTGACACGAGATATATATATATATATATATATATATATATATATATATATATATATAGGGATAAATCTGCTCATAGCTTCTTAGCAAAACTTGTTGTGATCATTTTGGTGCAAGCTGTTCAGGTAACTGTCACCCTTAAGTAGCCATACCATGCCAAGAGAATATCATAGCTCAGTGCCTTATACTTTTGGATGCAAAGTAAAAGAAACTCTTGAGTCATCAGGGTTGTAAGACAGCACTGTATGGTAGGCATTCACTTTTCTGCAGCCTAAAGATCTTACTCCAAGAATCCACAGGCTGCGAAAAGGATGTCATTCAGGAAGTCCTAGAGCTCTTACCAGGAAACTCCTGGAGATGGAGGACCTCTTTGTGGCAGAAGAAGAGGTAACAAATAATAGACGTTGCCCTGTAGACAGAGGTGGACTGCATAACCAAGGTTTTTGTGGACCATTTAACAAAAAGCCCTTTCAGCACCCCTGAAGGGTTGCCAGAGTGCTGCACTCTGGAGGCAGTGGGAGGCACTTATCTCTGCACCAGAAACCTACCAGAATATAACTTCAGATTATTGGGTGCTGAACATAATTTCCAGAAGTTATAACATTTTCCCTCCCCCGTCAGAAAGAAGAAAATTCTTGATGTTCCACCTTATCTGTGGGAACTTGCTGCAGTAGATATTTCCAAGCTGCTAGAAAAAAGCCATCCAGCTGGTCCCCAAAGACCAGCTAGAATCTGGAGTCATCTTTTTAGTACTCAAGAAAACAGGGGAACTCAAACCCATTGTGGGCTTAAGATATTTGAATCGGTATATTAAGCAGACAAATTCCAGATAGTCATGCTTCAGTCCAATTTGCTTGTTCTGAAAAAGGATGATTGGATGTGCTCCATAGATCTTAAGGATGCATATTGTCATGTAAAGATAAGAGAAGCAGTTGAGGAGATTTCTCCATTTTCAGCTGGGAGCCAATCATTATCAATTCAGATCCCTCCCATTCTGTCTCATCACAACCCCCAGGATGTTCACCAATGTTATGGCAGAGCGTCTGCACCTATTAGGTATCCAGGTTTTCCCATACCTCTATGATTGGCTTTTTACCGCTACAAGAGACGGTCTCTTATTGCACCACCAGGACATTCTGCTCCAACTAATGAAGGATCTAGGCATCACAGTCATTATGACCAATGCCAGCTTATGCCATCCCAACTGATGGTGTGTTTTGGATGTCATCTGAATACTGCTTATAGATTGTTCACATTCATGTCTCCATGGTGCTTTCCGTCTGTTTCATGGCAACTCAAATTCTTCACCACCCATGTCCATCAGCAAGGCTGATCTTTAACCTATTAAGCCTAATGGCATCCACAATCCTCATGGTCCCATTTGCCAGATTTTACATGAGGGTTCTTCAGTGGACTTCAGAGGTACAGTGGGTGTCTAGAGGTTAATCCACTTCATGCCAAAATAAGACTTACTCAGATTTGCAGGCAGCACATGGTCCTGATGGATAGCATTGTCTTTTGTGGTAGACAGGCATCCGTGGGTAGGGCATTTGAAGAGAAGACTGTCCAAGGCACTTCGTCACATGTAGAGTTCAAACTTCATCTCAGTGATCTGGAGATGAGAGCAGTCCTCATAATGTTGCAGGCCTTTCAGGGTGCTCTCCTCTGAGGTGTGATCCAAGTGCAAACAGACCATATGTCAGTAGTCTGGTACATCAGCAAACAGGGAGGAACCTACTCCTATCCCCTATGCCAAGAAGCCATGAAAGTCTGGCAAATGAGCGATGTCTTCATACCACTTTCTAATAACACATATCCCAGGGTCCTCCAGTCTTTTTGTGGGCAAGTTGAGCAGATCTATCTTGATGCCTCACCAGTGGTCTCGCAGTCCAGCAGTGGCAACTTTGATCTTCAGTCGCTGGGGATAACCTTGCTATGACCTGTTTGTATCTTACCTAAACAACAAGTGCAGCAGTTATTTTGCCCTGATCTCTCCGCAGGAACAGTCACCGAGGGGATAGTGTGGTCCACAGTTGTCCCCAGGTCCCCTCTGTCATTTTCCCCTATTAACTTTATTGAACAAGTTCATACATTAAGCTAGAATGTGCAAAGCCAAAGTGATCCTGATTGCCCCTTTCTGGCCTCATCAAATTTCCTCTTCTATTGCATCTTCCATGGAAGTTGGATCACTGCCCATATCTATTAACACACCTGGCTGGACTACCTCCTCTGAACCAGAAAGCCATAAAGTTAACCACTTGGTTCCTCCAGTTCTAACATTAGCCAGAGATGCCAGGCTTCTTTGTTGGTTGTTTAGATCTTGTCATTGTCCCAAAAGCGTATCACTATGAGAATATACAGCAGCAAATGGAAGAGCTTTAAAATGTGAGCTGCTTCTGAGGGCTTAGATCAATTTTCAGCTTTCATTCCTTCTATTTTATATATATATATATATATATATATATATATACATATATATATATATATATATATATATATATATATATATATATATACATATATATATACATATATATATATATATATATATATATATATATATATATGTGTGTGTGTGTGTGTGTGTGTGTATATATATATATATATATATATATATATATATATATATATTATTTTTTTTTTATCAGAACTTTTTCACAATGTGTGCAGTTACTCAACTGTCAGAGTACAGATGGCAGCCATGTCTAGTTTCCATATAGGCCAGAACAACAGCTGTATAGACTGTTTGAGACTTTCTAAAGCTTTCTTGAGGGGAACATTTCTTCTTTGGAGCCCTACCAGAAACCCAGTACCCCAGTAGATATTACTGCCATATTACAAGTATTGATTTAGCCACCAGTTGAGCCATCAGCATCAGTAGATTTAAATTTACTCTCCTGGAAAACAGTCTTTGTGATGGCAGTCACTTCAGCCAAAAGGATTTCATAGATGCAAAAATTTTCCTTCAAACCACCATATTTGTTTTTCATAAGGAGAGGGTTTCCTTAGTAACTAATGTAGCCTTCCTTCGTAAGGTGGCAACTGAAGGTAATTTAAATCAGTCAGCAAGTCTGCCAGTCTTTTTTTCCATGATTTTCAAACAAAGGCAAATACATGATGCATATACTAAATGCTCTTCTTCAACTTAGATTTTATTTCCATATAACTAAGCCTTTCAGAAAGTCATATCAGTTTGTCGCATTCTCTAAGCCTAAATTGGGTAAAGCAGTGGCTAAAGTTACCCTGCCCAGATGGTTATCTGAATGTACTTCCTTTGTGTACAATAAAAAGGGCTTATCTCTGTAAACCATTCCACAAGGGGAGTGGTCACTTTATCAGCCTTTGCCAGTAGGTTACCCATAGATGATATCTGTGCAGCAGCTACTTGGTCAACAGTTTCATACATTTGTATCTCATTGTAGACTAGATTAACAATCTAGATCTCATTCTTCCTTTGACTCTATCCTCAGGAATGTCCTTCCTTGATACCACCTGGGTCTGTATGCTCGGGAAATCTGTCCCATAGTTGAATCGGACTAAAATAGACAACATTAGATCTAAAAGTTATGTACTTACCATAATAATAGATCCATGCTGTTTGACTTTTATCCGGTTCAACATCTCTCCCACCTGCCCCCTGCCAAATTGTCTTAAATAGGACACCATTGACTGGGTTGACTTTGGAATTCCCTGTGTTTGAGGGGTCATTACTGCCAGTGTCCTATAACCCTGGCATTTTTCTGTCATGCATTCTGGAGCTGGTCTTGAATGGGAGTTATGTGACTGGCATATAATTACATTGATCTACTAATGGATGTAATATTTCAGGGGGCAAACCAGATCTGAGGTAAGTGAGGTAGAGTCCAGGGATTTATGGATGGGGAGGAGTCAGAGCCTTGGAGCTGATTTGTTGCCAAGGTTGGATCCGATAACCCATAGTTGAACCGGGTAAAAATCAGATAATAGTCATCTATTGTTATGGTAAGTACATACCTTTAGTTTATTCTCATCCCTTTTCTAACCCTGACAAAACTAGTTTCTCTGCTATATTAATGTTTATTGGAGAAACCCCTTCATCTATGACCTTTCAGGGTACCGAGTTCTCACCCATTAAGCAAAACCCTCAAAGACTTGCATTCAATAAATTTGATAAGAATGGCTTTTCTAGTTCCATTCACAGCTAGCTATTTTGCTTTATAGTCTGTTTGTAATATGTAATGCTGGTATTATGTAATGCTGTATCTGCTTACCCTTGGAGCTTTTCTCCTCGGTCCTCCGCTGAAAATGGACATGCATCCAGTCAGACTATCCCGGTCAACAAATGTAAAATTAAAAAATAAAATAAATAAATAAATTTGAGTCTGTATTTACATTAACTACTACTTTTCTGAGACCTTCCAGTTGAAAACTTACCAAGATAAGTGGACCCATTTTTTGTGCATAGTCCCCCTTTAAGCCCCTTTCCTTTGGTAAGTGTCTTGTCTGAAATGTTTGACTCTGGACTCTGTTGCCCTTTTATTAGGCTTCATTTAACTGTTCATTTGGAATCTAAATTTTTTTTTTTTTTTAAGTTGGTAAACTCTTATTGTGGATCATTTTCCGCCATAAGCCTCCTTTTTGGGATACTTTTCATTGCTATCACATTTATTTCATGCTGGAAAAGTTCACCCTTCATTCTTTTGGACCAGCTTCCTCTTCAGAGCTTTTGCTCTCTCTTTTTTGGCCCTTCTGTCAAAATTAGTCCCC
Organism: Protopterus annectens; assembly: GCF_019279795.1. NCBI lineage: Eukaryota > Metazoa > Chordata > Ceratodontiformes > Protopteridae > Protopterus > Protopterus annectens. The sequence continues at coordinate 1,385,681,204 of NC_056741.1, forward strand.
TCCCCAAGAATTGTTTCATTCCTTCTACATCACTGGTTAGAGGGTCATTTGTGAAAGGGTCATTATTCAGACAACCTTTAGGGAGTTGATCAAGATTTTTATTCCACAGTTGTTTCCTGGGTCTCCATCAGGAAAAAACACCATCTAGTGTGCTCCTGAGTGTGCGCAACCCTCCCAACCCCAAGGGGATATGAGAGGGCTATGTCCCCTCATTCCTGTCCCCCTTTGTCCGCCTCCTCCAGTACTGACACTGCTAAACAAGCCTGGTTACCTATGCTGCAGTCAGGGGTCCATCCCTCTGAGACATATTGGTCAACTCTGTTTTCAGTGGCCATTACTTATGGTGAAAAATGTTATAATTACAGGATCTCTGTTCGTTTTCAATATTTAGTGTTCCCAAGGATAGAGTGACACTTAGAGCAAACCATTCTTTAATGCCAAAAGTGGGGTCCAAATTGAAACAGTCTCTCAACCCACCTGTTTTCTTCCTTTAATATTCTCACTGAGGGCACTGTCTTCTCTGTTGTATAGGTGTTCATAGGCAGCTCAAATCCTATGAGACAGTACAGTGTTTTCATTGAATTTTTCCAAATTAAACATGGAAGGTCTTTAACTGTAACTTCAGGAACTCATTGTACAAGAGGTATGGCCACATGTTCTTCGTGTTTCACTTTTGCAGTCATCACATTTGTGTAATCTGCCTGCAGGTAGCCCTCAGCCAGCCTGAATACCAGAGTCTTGGGATTTCTGCATCAGATGCTGTCGCTTCTTCCATGACGTCAGGTTGTCAGGGGTGTAAAACATGCAGCCGACACCATTACATCAGTCTTTCTTGCCGTGCAGTGCCCGAAGCAGATGTTTATCGTGTTTCACTGTTGCAGTCATTACATTTGGGTAATCTGCTGGCAGGTTGCCCTCATTCGGCCTGATTAACAAAGTCTTGGGTCCTGCATTGGATACTGTCCCTTCTTCCATGAAATCAGGTCGTCGGGTATAAAACATGCAGCCGATGCCATTACATCAGTGTTTCTTGCCACACAGTGCCCGAAGCAGAAGCAGTTCACAAGTGCCGGTTGGCTGACTCCTGAAATTTTCGTTTTCGAGTTAAGAACCGAAGTCTTCAACTAAAAGCTAAGTACCCCGCTGTGGAAACTTTTTCTTGCTCCTTACCGACGTCAGTAAAAGTTAATAATTGTATTACTTGTGGGAAGCAAATACCTCATAAGGATTTTCTTTTGTACTGCATTCTTTGCCTAGGCCCTGACCACGAAGTACCTTGCTGTCAGTTGTGTGCTTTATTTAATCAGTTTACTATCCGTCGTCGGTACATTTTTGCTTCTAAATATTTCGGTTCTCGGTTTAATTATCCAGAAATGACGTCTGTTAGCCATCCGACTACTGGAATACAGTAAAAACACAAAGAAAAAGACAGAGACAGGCCGTTGAGGTCCAAAACTGCCGAAGATGCTTCTCCTAAGCCAGTCACCGGTTCGCTGGTACTCAGTGAGGTGCTTTCGCAGCCCCTGATACCCACTACTTCTGATTTGCAGGCCTCTACTGAGATCCATTCGGAGTCCGGTATGCCGTGAGATGCTTTACATATGGAACCCGCGGATGTCTCTACCTTGGATGGGTCCAGAACCGCTGAGCAGGCACCGGCTTCTGAGGGTGTTTTCAGGCCTACAGACTTGCATATTAAACCGACTCCAACTTCAGTATTAAGGCCTAAATAATCTCGATCTATTTCTAAAAAAAATGGACGCCCAGGCCACATGTTTAGGCCCCTATGCCTAACAAACAAATGTTTAAAATTCAAGATGCTGACTCTTCACCAGTTGCTTCCTATGCTAGGCAGGGATGGCCTTGTTGGCAAGTCTCGATTTAAAAGAGGCTTACCTGCATATCCCAATCAGGGAATCTTGCAGAAGATACCTACGCTTCAAAGCAGGCTGCATGCATTATCAGTTCTCTGCACTGCCCTTTGGCTTGTCTACTGCACCCAAGGTTTTCACAAAGTGCCTGGCTCCAATAACTGCATTTTGCAGGCAAAGAAATATTCAAATATATCCATACCTGGATGATTGTCTAATTCAGGCAGAAATCCAGGCTATTCTTCTAAAACATCTGGCATTTGTAAAAAGAGTTCTAACCTGTCTAGGGTACACCATAAACGAAAAGAAATCTCAACTGGTACCCTCTCAAAAAATTGCATTCCTGGGTGCAAGCTTGAATACAACTGCCCAGATGGCTTTCCTTACGCCAGAAAAGCAAATTCATTTGGTGACTTACTTCAAACAGGTGGCCACAAAAACCCTGCTTATCTGCAAGACAAATACTGCAAGCCTTGGGGTTCATGGCATCCTGCATTCTTCTAATTCCATATGCAAGACTGCATATGAGGAAACTTCAGCGGTACTTAAAACGTTTATGAAGTCAGCATTGCCACATCCTTGAAACAATGATTCTTATCATACCTTGCCTGCACCCAGAGTTCCTGTGGTGGGCAGAGGCCTGCCACCCAAACAAGGGACTGCCATTTACACCACCCCCTGCCGCCCAAACCCTAACTACAGATGCATCAGACTTATGCATAGGGGGCTCATCTGGCAGGGAAGTGCATTCAGGGCAAACGGAGCTCAAATCAAATGCACCTTCATATCAATCAAAAAGAAATGCTAGCTGTACAGAATGCACTGACAGCCTTCAAGGACTACCTTCATCCAGGACAATTACTGATAAAGACTGACAACACCACGGTATGTGGTACATAAACAAGCAGGAGGGGTACACATTCCTACCCCCTCTGCAGACTAGCCATGGCATTGTGGAACACGGCCTTGAGCTACCAGGTATAACTACAAGCTCAATTCCTGCCAGGAAAGCTGAATGTTCTGGCAGATGACCTAAGCAGAAATTTCATGGACCCACACGAATGGAAACTGGAACCATGGATTTTCAACATGTTGACACGCAAATGGGGGAGCCCAGACATAGATCTATTTGCCTCATCCCAGAACTACCAGTTGGACAGATTTTGCACAAGAACTCATCACAAAAAAGCATGGAAAGTGGATACTCTGTCCTTAGCTGGAAAAACCTATCCGTCTATGCCTTTCCACCTGTACCTCTGCTCTCCAGAGTTCTACTAAAAGTCAAACAGGACAAACCAAAAATAATTTTGATTGCTCCAGACTGGCCTCGCCAACACTGGTACCCACTCCTGTGCAGTGTGTCACACATTTCACCGTGGCACCTGTCTCAGACACCTTCCCTACTGTCTCAGCAGGAGAACCAAATTCTGCACCCTCAGCTCCAAACGTTGAATTTTGCAGCTTGGCTAATCATTTAAATTCCCTCTTAGCATCCCTCAGCAAACCTGTGATGGATGTTATTTTGAAGGCGAGAAGACCTAGTACTAGAAAATCTTATGCTGACAAATGGAAAAGATTCTGTGCCTGGAATCAATCTCAAGGGGTGAGCACAGCAGTGCCCAGTTTACCTCAGATTTTGCAATACTTAATTGAGATGCTTCACAAGGGCCTGTCTTTTTCTTCCATAAAAATCCATGCCTCATCCATTTCAGCTGACTACAACACAGAACCCCTTCTCTTCTCTTATCCTCTTCTAAAGCAGTATCTCAGAGGGGCAAAAAACTTGAGATCAGCCAGGAGAGCTCCAACCCCTGCCTGGGACCTTAACTTTGTATTGGAAAAACTCACTCTACCTCCTTTCGAGCCATTTGCTACTGCAGACTTAAAATTTCTTTCCTGGAAAACAGCCTTCCTTTTAGCAATCACTTCAGCTAGAAGGATATCTGAATTGCAGGCCCTTATGGCAGTGGAGCCTTTCATCATCTTTCACGCGGACAGGGTGTCACTCAGGACCAATCCATCATTCATGCCCAAGGTGGTATTCAGTGTGGCTCTTAATCAGTCCATTCATTTGCCAACTTTCTTTCCCAATCTACAGAACAAGGGGGGACGAATTCTGCATTCATTGGATGTACACAGACAACTTAGATTCTACTTGGACAGGACTAAATCTCAAAGAAAATCTGAACAACTGCTGGTAGCATTTGCTGCAGGGCAGAGGGGAAGGCCATTTCAAAGCAAACCATTTCTAAATGGATAAGCCTTTGTATTAATTTCTGTTATAAGCACCATGGAAAACCTATCCCCCTGGAGATCAGATCTCATTCCACCAGGGCTGCATCTACTTCAACAGCCTTTCTCAAAGGTGTTCCTACCAGGGATATTCTAGAAGCTGCTACCTGGAGTTCAGTTCATACTTTCACCAAGCATTATCACTTACCAATTTTCTCTAAATCCAGAGCTGGCTTTGCCACTGCTATTTTGCAGGGCCTTATAGCTGGTCCTAATGCTGTATAAATCCATCCTCCCCAACCATAGCTTTGGGAATCTACCCAATTGTAATGACTGCAACAGTGAAACAAGATGAACATAGTACAGTTGTGTACACTTACTTTAAATTTAGATGTTATATTGTATTCACTGTTGCAGTCCTGGTTGCCCTCCCTCCAGCCCCATGTTTTTTCTCTTACTATACATCTACTTTCTTGTACGATGCTTAAAAGCCTTTTTGGTGTATTTGCTTTTGTTTGGAGGTATATTTTTGTGTTTTTAATTTTATATATATATATATATATATATATCTATCCCATTTGCGGGGCACCTGACATCTGGGGCAAGAAAAACTGATGTAATGGCGTCGACTGCATGTTTTATACCCCTGATGACCTGACGTCATAGAAGAAGGGACAGCATCCGATGCAGGACCTGGAATCGGGCTGACTGAGGGCAACCTGCCAGCAGATTACCCAAATGTAATGACTGCAACAGTGAATACACTCGAACATCTACATTTATGGTAAGTGTACACAACTGTACTTTTGCAAGTGCCAGTCGGCCGACTCCTGAAATTTTCATTTTTAAGTTTCAGACCTGAAGTCTTCAGAAAGATAAGTACCCTGTTGGGGATCCTTTTTTCTTGCTTTAACCGATGTCAGAAAAAATGAATAATTGTCTTGCTTGTGGAAAGCAAATACCTCATAGAGATTTTCATTCTTACTGCATCACCTGTTTAGGCCAAGTCCATGACATCCCTCGCTGTCAATTTTGTGCCTTGTTCAATGCCCGAACTATTCGTCGTTGGGCTATTTTTGTAGCAAAATACTTTCATTCTCAGTCTCCGAACTCTGAAATGGCTTTAAGCCATTTGACTACCGATCTTCCGAACAAGCGTAAGGATAAAGACAGAGACAGAAGCATAGGTCCAAAACTGCTGACGACGCTTCCGTTAAGCTTGTCGCCAGTCCGCCGGTACTCAGTGAGGTGCTTTTGCAGCCCCTGATACCTGCTTCTACAGATTTGCAGGCCTCTGCTGAGACCCATTCAGGGTCTGGTATGCCGTGAGATGCTTCTTCAACTATGGAACCTGCGGATGTCACTACCTTGGATGGGTCTGGAGCCGCTGTGTAGGCACCGGCTTCTGAGGGTGTATTCAGGCCTATGGCTTTTCATATTAAACCGACGACTTCGTTTCAGGCTAAAAATACCGAATTCCTCAGGACTAAAGTTCGCATTACACCTAGAAAACCGACGACCAAAGCGCATTCTCAGGCCCACATGCCTCAGAAACAAATGATTAGAATGGCTGAAGACCTTATTACCTTAATTAGGGGAAGCCAGCCTTCCCCCTCTAAGAGACCTAGAACTGATTTTCCTTCTGATTCTTCTGATCAGGAATCCGATATCTCTATTCCTTCTGACTACCAGGATTTACCCCTATCTACTTATGAGGATTCTGATGCAGAGGATTCCATTCCCTCTGCTTCCCCTCCAGAGGATTTTTCTTTTGGTGAAACCTTGCATACCCTTGGAGAACATTTCCACTGGGAAAACCAGGACTATTCACAGTCCAAAAAGAGACTTAGGGAATTCTTAAACCTACCTCAGCACAGGCCTCTAGCTGTGTCCCTTCTGTTCTGGAGATTGTAGATGATGTTTTCCTGGAATCCAGCCTTACCCCAGACACTTTGCCTCCAGCTCCCAGGAAACCAGACAGGTACTATAGAGTGTACCTGAGTCTCACAAATTCCTCTTCAAAAATCCTACTGCGGATCCAGAGACCATTTCCCAAGGACCTAAAAACATTAAGGCTACTGCTGTCAAGAATCCTTCCCCTTCTGACAGGGATTCTAGGGCTTTAGACAGATGGGGTGAGAAGGTATATACCTCTAGTACTCTGGCCATTAGGGCTTTAAATTGCCAGTTTCATATGTTAAAGTATCAGCAACATATTATGGGACTACTTAAACTGAAAATTATGTTGATTCCTGACTGTGCTGAACTCAGATTTACAAGAGTTAATGCATTCTGCTGACCAAGTTGGTAAACATACTTTGCAATGTTGGTTTGATGCTTTAGAAGCATCTTGCAGGGCTGCTGTCACTGGGTCTGTACTTAGAAGGCATGCTTGGCTTAAGGAACAAAACTTGCCAGATCATGTTAAGGCTAAATTACTGGATGCACCCTTAAACCTAGACCGCCTTTTCGGCAACAAAGTGGAAGAAGTCCTTAAAAGCTAAATCTATGCAAACTGTTAAAGATTTCTTACAAGTACAGCCACCTAGATTCAGTAGGCACTGACCTTCAAAGAACTTGTCCTTTCCAGTCCCTTCTAGGCCTTCTCAATCCAAACCCAGGAGCAGCAGACCACCAAGACTTCACTATCAGGCTATGCACAGATCTAAGCAGTGGGGGGGATCCCACTTTTAAAGCAGGGAGTAGTAAGCCACCCCCATGGAAAAATTCCACAATGACTTATCCTTAACTCTTCCAAGCCTTGCTCACCTACTTGCACCTTTAGGCGGAAAGCTCGCCCTACATGCAAAAAACTGGGAATTCATTACCCAAGACAAATGGGTTTTAAACATAGTTTCCCTAGGATACAGATTTCACTTCCACTCTCTCCCATCTCCAAGTGGATGGCCAGACCTCCCCCCAAACCAGTGAGCAGGGGCCCAAAAACAAGTTCTCTGTCTCTCCTCAGCATCAAGGCTATTCATCCTGTCCCAGCAGAACAAAGGGGACAAGGTTTCTATTCAAGACTGTTCCCAGAAAAGAATACTCCTGGCATCCTGTCCTGGACCTGTCTATCCTCGACACCTTTCTGGTGGTTCCAAAATTCAAAATGCTAACTCTTCAACAGCTTCTTCCTATGCTAGCCAAGGATGCCTGGCTGGGAACCCTAGACTTAAAAGAAGCTTATTTGCACATCCCAATAAGGGAGTCTTGCAGGAAATACCTACACTTCAGGGCAGGCTCCATGCTCTAGCAGTTCTCTGCACTTCCCTTTGGCTTATCTACTGCGCCCAGGGTATTCACAAAGTGCCTAGCTCCAGCCATTGCATTTTGCAGGCAGAGAAATATTCAGATTTCCCCATATTTGGACAATTGCCTGATTCAGGCAGAGAGTCAGGGCTTACTATTACAGCACCTGGCATTTGTAAAGAGACTTCTAACTTCACTGGGGTATACCATTAATGAGAAGAAATCACACCTAGTACCCTGCCAACAGATTATGTTCCTGGGAGCAAGCTTGAGCACAACTTCCTAGATGGCATTCCTCATTCCAGAAAAACAAGTTTATTTGACAACTTATTTCAACCTACTGGCCACAAAAAACAGCTATCTGCAAGGAAAATCCTGTAAGCCCTGGTGTTCATGGCCTCTTGCATTCTGTTAATTCCATATGCAAGACTGCATATGAAGAAACTTCAGTGGTATCTAAAAAGTCTATGGTGTCAGCATTCTCAGGACCTGGAAACAATGATTCCTATCATCCCTTGCCTAAGGGCAGAGTTCCTTTGGTGGGCAGAGGCCTGCGACCACAACAAGGGACTCCCTTTTTCTCTACCCCCTGCTGCCCAAACCCTAACAACAGACTCATCAGACTATGCATGGGGGGCTCACATGGCACGGCAGTGCATTCAAGGCAAATGGAACTCAATGCAGATGCACCTGCATATCAATCAAAAAAAATGTTAGCTGTACAGAATGCTCTGACATCCTTCAAATATCTTATTCTTCCAGGACAACTATTGGTAAAGACAGACAAATACTACAGTTATGTGTTACATAAACAAGCAGGGGGATCCCATTCCTACCCACTCTGCAGACTAGCCATGGCTCTGTGGAACACAGCCTTGAGCAATCAAGTGAACCTACAAGCTCAATTCCTGCCAGGCAAACTAAATTCACTGGCAGACTACTTAAGCAGAAATCTCATGGACCCACACAAATGGAAACTGGAACCCAAAATATTCAAGCTCTTGAGGAACAAATGGGGGACTCCAGAGGTAGACGTGTTTGCCTCCCCTCAGAACCACCAATTGAAAAAGTACTGCACCAGAACTCCCCATTGCCAAGCTTGGAAAGTGGATGCCTTGTCCTTTACCTGGGAAGGCCTCTCAGTTTATGCCTTCCCCCCCTCTGCCTCTCCTCTCGAAGGTCCTGCTAAAGATCAGACAGGACAAGCCAAGGACAATTCTGATTGCACCGGACTGGCCACGCCAGCACTGGTACCCCCTTTTGTGCAGTCTGAGAGTGCTACAACCATGGCACCTGTCTCAGATTCCTTCCCTGTTGTCCCAGCAGGCGGGCCAGATTCTGCACCCTCAGCTTCAAACACTGAACCTTGCAGCCTGGCTAATCCCCTGAGCTCACCTCTAGCAACCCTCAGTAAGCAGGTGCTGGATGTCATTCTTGAGGCAAGGAGGCCTAGTACTAGAAAATCCTATTCAGAAAAGTGGAAAAGATACTGTTGCTCGAGCCAGTTTCAAGGGGTGGGCACAACAGTGTCCAGCTTACCTCATATTCTAGATTATTTAACAGAAATGCTCCACAAGGGCCTATCTTTCTCGTCAATTAAGAATCATGCCTCAGCCATATCAGCACATTACAATACTGAGCCACCCCTCTTCTCTCATCCACTGCTAAAACAATTCCTTAGAGGGGCCAAAAATGTAAGACCCCACCCAGGAGAGCTCACACTCCAGCCTGAGAACTAACCTTTGTGTTGGAGAAACTTACCCCCCCCCCCTCCTTTTGAACCAGCTGCTACAGCAGAGTTGAAATTTCTTTCTTGGAAAATAGCTTTACTTCTAGCCATCACTTCAGCAAGAAGAGTGTCTGAACTGCAGGCCCTTATGGCAGTGGAACCCTTCATTGTCTTCCATGCGGACAGGGTTTCCCTCAGGGCTAATCCATCATTTATGCCCAAGGTGGTATTTAGTGTGGCTCTGAACCAGTCCACTCATTTGCCTACCTTTTTCCCTAATCCCCAGAATAAAGGGGAAAGGATATTGCATTCCCTGGATGCACACAGCTTAGATTCTGTCTGGACAGGACTAAACCTCTCAGAAAATCTGACCTGCTGCTAGTCAGCTTTGCTGCAGGGGCAGAGGGGAGGGCCATTTCATAGCAAACCATTTCCAAATGGATAGCAGATTGCATCCATTTCTGCTACAAGCACCATGTAAAAACTACCCCACAGGGGATAAGAACACATTCCACCAGGGCTGCATCTACCTCGACTGCTTTTCTCAGAGGAGTCCCTACCAGGGACATCCTGGAAGCTGCAACCTGGACCTCTGTACATACTTTCACCAAGCATTACCACTTGCCTATCTTTTCTAAATCCAAAGCTAAATTTGCCACAGCAGTCTTACAGGGCCTCATTGCTAGCCCTAATGCTCAACTGCCTCCACCCTTCCTTAGCTTTGGGAATCAACCCAAATGTGATGACTGCAACAGTGAAACACGAATAACATAGTGCAGATGTTCATCGTGCATACAGCTGCAGTCATAACAGATGGGTTATCCTGCAGTCAGGCGGGTCCTCGGTCGGCCGAATTCCAAAGTCTAGGTCCGGCGTCGGTTGTCGTCGCTTCCTCCCTGACGTCAGTGCGGCAGGGGTATAAAAGAGGCAGCCGACGCCATTTTCTTCAGTCTTTCTTGCCGCGCGGTGCCCGAAGCAGAAGCAGTTCGCAAGTGCCGGTCGGCCAGCTCCTGAGATTTACGAAAGTATTTCAGCCGAAGTCTAATTGAAAGCTAAGTACCCCGTTGGGGAAACTTTTCTTGCCTCAGACCGATGTCAGACAAAGTTAATAATTGCATTTCATGTGGGAAGCAAATACCGCATAAGGATTTCCACTCTTACTGTATACCTTGCTTAGGCCCAGAACACGACGTCTCGGCCTGCCGTTTTTGTGCTAGATTCAATAAGTGCACTATTAAGCGTCGGGCGGAGTTCGCCCTTTACTTTTTTGGCAAAAAATTTAATTATATTATGTCGTCGGATATTCTGACTCCAGTTTTGAGCAAAAACCGCAAAGATAAGGACCGGCATATGAGGTCCGCACCACCTACTGATACCACGCTAAGGCCGACTACCGATTCTCCGGTACTCACCGAGGCGCCTAAGCAGCCCCTGAGTACCGATGACAATGCATTACCGGTGTCTTCAGTACTCTAGGTCGCAGGCTCCTCGGCCCCCATTCCTACTACAGATACCGATGCCACTCCTGGCGGAGAAACTCAGAATTTAGACAGGCCTGCCATTTCTCAAGGGGTCTTCAGGCCTTCCTCCTTCTCTATTAAAGCCTTCACTAAATCTAAAACAGCCATGAAAACCAAAAAACAGGTTCCTCAGACACCCTCTCAAGGCACCATGCCTAAAAAACAGATGCTTAAAATGGCTGAGGATTTGATTACTCTTATCAGGGGTTCTCAACCCCCCTCTGACAAAAGGCCCAGATTAGAGGAAGACTACCCTTCCTCAGATCAAGCTTCTATTACCTCAGAACTGTCTGAGGACCAGGATTGTGCTTATTCTCCATTCGAAGACTCTGATGCAGAGGAGTCTATTCCCTCGGTCTCCCCCCCTGAGGACTTCTCTTTTGGGGAAACTCTGCATACATTGAGCGAACACTTTCACTGGGAAGGCCAAGATTACTCAGATTCCAAGAAAAGGCTCAGGGAATTTCTTCTGCTCCCCCAGCATAGGCCTCTGGCTATCCCTCCTGTTTTAGATATATTGGATGATGTGTACACAGAGGCCAGCCTTAATCCTGATTCTTTGCCTCCAGCTCCTGTTAAACCAGACAGGTATTACCGGGTTCCTGATTCTCACCAGTTCCTGTATAAAAGCCATACTGCTGACCCAGAAACTATTTCACAGGGTCCCAAGGGAATTAAGGCCTCTACTGCTAAAAACCCATTACCTTCAGAGAGAGATTCCAGATCTTCAGAAAGGTGGAGGAAAAAGGTGTACACCTCGGCCACTTTAACCATGGGGGCATTAAACTTGTCAGTTCCATATGTTAAAGTATCAACAGTTTTTGATATCTCAGCTGAAAAGCAAAATGACACAACCAGAACAACCAGATTTAAAAGAGTTGCAGGATTTGTTGCATGGTGCAGAGCAAGTGGGTAAACATACCTTGCAGTGTGGTTTTGATGCTTTAGAGGCCTCATGTAGAGCTGCTGTTATGGGGTCTGTTATACGTAGGCATGCTTGGCTCAAAGAGCAAACCTTACCAGATCATGTCAAAGCTAAATTATTAGATGCACCTCTTCAAAAAGATGTATTGTTTGGTGTTAAAGCAGAGGAGGTGCTAAAGAAAATGGAGGAAAAAGCGAAATCAATGCAAACAGTGAAAGATTTCCTGCAGGTACAGCCTCCACGTTTCAGCAGAAACTGGCCTTCAAAAAATTGGTCCTTTCCAGCCATGGACAGACCTCAAAAGGGCAGATACAGGCGTCCAAGGGGTAGAGGGCAACCTGAAGGATCTTTCAGAGCCAGACAGTGGCAAGCACCAACCCCAAGAGGTGGAGAAGATAGATCACAGTCTTTTAGAAAACAGACACAATGACTTCCCCCTACACCTGCCAAGCAAAGCTTTAATGGCAGCACCTTTGGGCAGAAAACTGACATTATTCTCAAAAAATTGGCATATTGTTACAAAAGACAAATGGATTCTGGACATTATAGACAGAGGCTACAGGTTCCACTTTCACACCCTTCCAAAAATGAGAGGCATGCCAAACCTGCCACTAAATCAAAGGGCAGAGGCACAAAAACAAATTTCAGCTCTCATGGACATGAAAACAATTCAAGAGGTACCTGCAAAAGAACAAGGTCAAGGGTTTTATTCCAGACTATTCCTGGTACCAAGGAAAGACAAAGATTGGAGACCTATCTTAGACCTATCCATCCTAAACACATTATCTACAGGTGCCAAAATTCAAGATGCTCACATTACAGCAGCTTCTTCCCATGCTGGGCAAGGAGTCTTGGCTGGTAACACTGGACCTCAAGGAGGCATACCTGCATGTCCCTATCAGACAAGATTGCAGAAGATACCTCAGATTTCTTGCAGGTTCAACCCATTACCAATTCTTTGCATTGCCCTTTGGCTTATCTACTGCGCCCAGAGTGTTTACGAAATGCCTGGCATCAGTAATTGCCTTCTGCAGACTACAAGGGATACAAATCTACCCATGTCTGGACGACTGCCTGATTCAAGCGGACAGCAAGGACATACTACTGCAGCACCTGGCGTTTCTAATAAAACTGTTGAACTTCCTGGGATACACAGTCAACAAAAAGAAATCAAAACTAATGCCCTCTCAACAAATAATTTTCCTGGGTGTCAACTTGGATACAACCACCCAGATGGCCTACCTCACGCCAGACAAGCAAGGGCAACTGTCTCAATACTTCAGAAAAATGGCAACTTACACCAGGCTAACTGCAAGGAAAGTCCTGCAGGCTCTGGGATTCATGGCATCTTGCATCCTACTTATCCCATGTGCAAAGCTGCATATGAGGAAACTTCAATGGTACCTAAAAAACTTATGGTCTCAACACAGTCACAGCTTGGAAGCAATTATACCACTCATTCCATGCCTTCAAAAGGAATTTATGTGGTGGGCTCAAGCTTGCCAAAGAAACACAGGTCTTCCTTTCTGTGTACCTCAAGCAACTCAAATCATCACAACAGACGCCTCAGACTACGCCTGTGGAGCACATTTGACAAATCAGTGCATTCAGGGAAAATGGGCATGAAAAGAGAAGCTCCTTCACATCAACCAAAAGGAAATGCTAGCCGTACAAAAGGCTATTATGACCTTCAAATACCTTCTGCATCCAGGCCAGCTATTGATAAGGACAGACAACACCACAGTGATGTGGTACATAAACAAACAGGGGGGAACTCATTCTTACCCCCTGTGCAGGCAAGCCATGACCCTATGGAACACAGCACTGGAATTGAAAATTCAACTACAGGCACAATTCCTGCCAGGGAAGGAAAACACACTAGCAGACAACCTAAGCAGAAATATGACAGATCCACACGAATGGAAGTTGCATCCTCAAATTTTCACAAAGATAACTCGGGCATGGGGACAGCCAGACCTAGATCTCTTTGCTACCCACAGAAATTGCCAGTTGAAAAAATTTTGTTCAAGGACCTATCATCCACAGGCCTGGAAAGTGGATGCACTTTCCTTCAATTGGGCAACATTGACAGTCTATGCCTTCCCGCCTCTTCCTCTGCTGCCCAAAGTGCTATTGAAAGCCAGAGCAGAGAGACCGAAAATGATTCTCATTGCTCCAGACTGGCCAAGGCAACACTGGTATCCGCTCCTGAAGAGCCTGACACATTCCCCACCATGGATCCTACATCCCAGCACAACTACAAAACTCTTCACAGCCATCTCAAAACTCTAAATCTAGCGGCATGGAGAATTCCTTGATTTCCCAACAGTTTCTCCTCTCCAAGGAGGTGCAGGATGTCATCTTGGAGGCCAGAAGACCTTCTACTAGAAAGGCCTACTCCGCCAAATGGCAACAATTTTGTGCCTGGAATCAAAAGAAGGGACAGAATCCATGGGTAATAAATATACCTCAAATTTTACAGTACCTAGCTGAGATGTTAAACAATGGTCTTTCCTTCTCCTCCATCAAGATTCACGCTTCAGCCATTTCTCCACAATACAACACAGATCCTCCTTTATTCTCTCATCCTCTTTTAAGGCAGTTCCTCAGAGGGGCAAAGAATATAAAACCCCCAAGGAAACTACCAGTCCCTGCTTGGGACCTCAACTTCGTATTGGAAAAGCTGACCCTTCCTCCCTTCGAGCCAGCTTCTTCATCAGAGTTACAGTACTTGTCATGGAAAACAGCCTTTCTTCTGGCTATCACCTCAGCTCGCAGGGTTTCGGAGCTACAGGCCCTCATGGCTGTGCAACCATTCATCATTTTCCATCAGGACAGAGTTTCCTTACGAACCAATCCTACCTTTATGCCAAAGGTAGTATCCAGTGTAGCTTTGAATCAGACTATCCACTTACCTACCTTTTATCCTAATCCACAAAACAAAGGGGAAAGACTAGTACATTCCTTGGACATTCACCGACAACTTCGTTGTTATTTGGACAGGACAAAGCCATTCAGGAAATCTGAGCAACTCTTTGTGTCCTATGCTGCAGGTGCTCAAGGAAAGGCTATTTCCAAACAGACAATTTCAAAATGGATAGCCCACTGCATACGCTTTTGTTACTCATTTAATGGAAAAACTGTGCCTGCATGCGTCAGATCCCACTCCACCAGAGCCACAGCTACCTCTGCAGCCTTCCTCAGGGGGGTCCCTACCAAGGATATTTTGGAAGAAGCCACCTGGAGTTCAGTGCACACTTTCTCCAAGCACTATCACCTCCCACTATACTCTAAATCTAGAGCGGGCTTTGCCACAGCAGTCATGCAGGGCATCCTAGCCCCTCCTAGTTTCCGTCCCTACCACCCTTACTTAGCTTTGGGATTCTACCCATCTGTTATGACTGCAGCTGTATGCACGATGAACATAGTACAGTTTTGTACCTACCATAAATGTAGATGTTCGAGTGCTAATACAGCTGCAGTCCAGGTTTCCCGCCCTCCAACCCCTCTTAGGACAGGCCTTATGATAAACCCTTTTCATATAACCTTTTGGGGTACTCTTTTATGGTGTATTTGCTTGCAACTACTGTTTTTGATTTATCAACATTGCATTTTTGCATAACATTATGTTTGCCTTCCTTCTGGGGGCACCTGACATCTGGGGCAAGAAAAACTGAAGAAAATGGCGTCAGCTGCCTCTTTTATACCCCTGCCGCACTGACGTCAGGGAGGAAGCGACAACTGAGGCTGGACCTAGACTTTGGAATTCGGCCGACTGACGGCAGGATAACCCATCTGTTATGACTGCAGCTGTATGAGCACTCGAACATCTACATTTATGGTAGGTACAAAACTGTACTTTGTGTACACTTACCATAAATGTAGATGTTCGAGTGTATTCACTGTTGCAGTCCTGGTTACCCTCCCTCCAGCCCACTGACTTCTCTTTAGTTTTATCTATCTTTTTTGTTTGGCATACTTTATATCATGTGTATTTGCTTTTTGCTGGGGGTGTTCCATACCATGTAATTGCTTCCTATTGTGGGGGCACCTGACATCTGGGGCAAGAAAAACTGATGTAAAGGCGTCGGTTGCATGTTTTATACCCCTGACGACCTGACGTCATGGAAGAAGCGACAGCATCCGACGCAGAAATCCCAAGACTCTGGTAATCAGGCCGGCTGAGGGCTACCTGCAGGCAGATAACCCAAATGTGAAGACTGCAACAGTGAATACACTCAAACATCTACATTTATGGTAAGTGTACACAACTGTACTTTCTGCTGCTTTTTTCTGTAATGTCATAATCTGATGATGTTGTTTTCATTCGTTCATCAGTGAATGTGTCTCGGATCTGACCCTTGGATCTGACTCTGCCACTTATCACTAGATCCTTGGATCCAATTCTTGAGCTCCTCCCTTTACCCATAATGCCCTGGACCACTGCATTATCTCAGATCTCATTTGCTGCTCTAACGAATTGGTCGGGATTGTGTTCTCTCTAGCTCAAGCAGTTATTTCTCTGGGTTAGTGAGTAAAAACATTAAAGTTCAACTCTGTTATCCAATATATTTGCTTTTCTATGCTTTCATCTTGGACTCTACTTCCCTGATCCATTCAGCTCCATCTCCTCTTGAGCAAGACATGCCTTAAAGCAGAAGCATTGGCATAGGGTCCAAGGACATTACTTGAACCTTGAAACTTTCAGACCGATTGTTTCCTTTCGAAGCCTTGGTGCTGGACAGCTCTGCTCCAACTCATCCCTCAGAGTGGAAGATCGGGGGGGGGGGATAGATTGTCTGATCTGAGAGTTTCGGCTCCGGCTTGATTGACCTTAGCTTTTCCTGTTCCCTCAGCCTTCGAAGTGGTGGTGAGGAT
The DNA here is from genome assembly GCF_019279795.1 of Protopterus annectens. Taxonomy (NCBI): domain Eukaryota; kingdom Metazoa; phylum Chordata; order Ceratodontiformes; family Protopteridae; genus Protopterus; species Protopterus annectens. The sequence goes on from NC_056741.1 coordinate 1,385,697,608, forward strand.
TTTCTTCTGTCCAAGAGCTTTTTCAACTCTTACCTGTTCAGATCCTATCCCTGATCCTGTTTCTGAGTCTTTTCATCCCACTCCACAGGGACAGACAAACCTGTAAGAGCTTCTAGGCAGTTAGAGAACTCCCCACCTCTTCCTATACCTCTCCAAAGCACCCCACTGAAGAGGTCCCCTGGAAGAGGATGTGCAAAAGGAGGCACCTAGATTCCCCTAAGGAATCTTTAACCAAAGAGACTGATTTTGATGAAGATGAAGGGTCCCCAAGATCTCCACAAGAAGATGTCTCCTATGGAGACAGTGTAGAAATCCTACACCGAAAAGGTGGTTGATCCTCTGACCCCCCCCCCCCTCTCTGCAGATGAGCTTATAGAACCTGTCTCCCGCCAGTCATGGAAGGAGCCGGATACCATAGAACCGATTCCATGGCATCCAGATAAAATCCTTGAAGTAGCAAAAGACAGTTTTGGAGTAAGGGAATCTCTGTTGATGTCATGGTTGCATCAGCCACCAAAATGGAGCTGGCTGATCAGAGCTCCTTTGTCCACCCACACAACTAGCCACCCTAAATCTATTTCAAATGAGTCGATGAGGGTAATCTCTCATGCAACTGAGGGTTCCTCATGAGCCAAGGTTTCAAGCATAGCCATCAGTAGACATGCCTGGATGAGATTGTGTGATTTTGCGGAGCCCTTTAAAGCATCATTTGTCAATGCATCCTGTGATGGATCCTCTGTTTGGGCCCACCATTAAAGAGATGCTTTCCCAGTGAGCACAATGGAAAGACCTTGTCTGCCATGGGAATACATTTATTTTTATACCCCACAGAGACCATTTTCTAGAAATCAACATGGTGGTAAGATGTGGTGGTGGAAGTCTCAAGGACCATTTCAAGACTCATGCTGAAATCTTACTCCTAGAGGCAGAAGGGAAATAATAAAGGAGGACACCACCCACACAGCAGGGGGGGGGGTGGTCTGCAAAACCAAGACTTTGAGATTCCTTCTCAGATAGATGCTTTCAGCACTCCTGAAGGATTGTACGATTGTTCTTTTCTGGAGACAGTTGGGGGGTGCTTGTATTTGTACACAAAAGCCTGGGCAGCCATCACAAAAGATACATGGGTGCAAAGAATGGTATCCAGAGTATATTTCATTCCCTTTTTACAAGTTCCCTCAATGAAAATAAAATGTCTCCCTGATGTTCCACCCAGTCAGTGGGAGTTAGCAGCCATGGAGATTCAAAAACTGTTAGATGAGAGAGTCATCCAAGAGGTCTCACCAGACCAAAGAGGATCCGGATTTTACTCAAGGTTCTTTTGAATGCCAATGAAAACAGATGACCTGAGACCTATCCTGGATTTTCAGCTATCTGAACCAGTTTGTAAAAAACTCCAAATTCTGGATAGTCACAGTTCAGTCCATTCTGCCTCTGTTTTCTTGCTAGTTTTCTCTTATGTTGCTACCAATTTCTCAGTACTTCTACGTAGTACCGTTGCTGGTATTGCTATTTAAATTTCTATATTTTATATTTTTCTTCCCTACTCATTAGAGTATTGCTGCTTCTACTACCATTGTTGGTAGTTTTTCTTTCTCTCTTTCCTCTTAGTTTGTATTTAGTTGTCCTTTGTAGTTCTGTTCTAGACTTAGCTTAGTTAGGTCAGTATGGCAGACAAGCTTACCATTTTTTAAAAAAATACATCACCTATGGGCATAAAATCCTGAACTCGAATGTCCACAGGGAATGTGTATATTGTTTGGGAGCTGCACATTTAGATGTGGATTGTTCTCTTTGCTCTGGGTGCAATTCCAGGGCTCTCACAGACAAAAAGAATAAGTTGGTTTTGAAGGGCAGTCTCCCTCTGCTTCTATAGCTGGGGCTCAAACCCCATCTAAGGAATTGGATAAGGGGAAGCCAGTCTCGGCTTCCAAAAATAGAGAATCTCACAAGAGTTCACCATGTCGCTTTTCCTCTTTGGCGTCACCTGCTAAAATATCAAAAAAAAAAAAAAATTGGATCCGATCACCTCCTCTGCTTATAGTTCCAGTCTCTTCGGCTGCTTTCACTTTTCTTGGAGGGATTCCCCTGCAAATTTTCAAGACCTCCATCTTCCACGTCTTCTCTTAGGTCTTCCAGTAGTTTATCTGAGCCTGAAGAGTGGATAGGATGATGAGAAAATTCAGATCCGTAAGCTGACCCTTGTCTACTTCCCCCTTCGTTTCTCCTTCTCCAATCCGACCCTCTGTTTCTTAGCCTTCGGATCCGAGACCCTGGGGGTGTTCTTATTGGATCAGAAGACAGTCTGTTTACTGACTGATGTAACTACCCTGAGTCACTTGGCCACAAGCCTTTCTGAGCCAGGGGACTCTCGGAGCCACAGCATCAGCACCAAATCTAAGGGGCTAGGATTGACTCCGTAGCTGTCCTAGAACAATTGCAACTGAGGGCCTGGATGATTCTGTTGTGATACCTTTTAGGCACCTTTTCCATGTGAATGTGCAGCAGGTATTTAAAGGAGGCAAGAAAACCTGCAACTAGGAATTCTTATGTCTAGAGGTGGAATAAGCTTTCTAGGTGGTACCTAGCCAATAACAGAGGTCCCAAATGGGTTCCGACCCTCTGTTTTTGAAATATTTGTGTGTGCTACTAAGACTTGGTTTGTCACATGCTTTTATCAAAGTGCATCTTGCGGTCATCTCAGCTTGTCTACCCATGGATTCCCCCCTTTCATCTCTTTATGATCAGTTTATGAAAGAAGTATTGTACATGAGATCCCCTCGAAAGCGAATTCTTCCTTCCTTGGATTTCAACTTTGTTCTTGAAAAATTGAGACTACCTGGTTGTTTACATGTCTTTGACCTACGTAACCATTCTGTAGAGACAACCCCTACCTTCAAATACTTAGAACTATGGCTTGATCAGTCAGTAAACTTACATTTCCACATAAAAAATTGAGAGCCAACATAAACTCCCTCCTCTTTTGGGCCAAAAAAAATTTTTTTCTATCCCAACCAGCCAGAGAAGCCATTGGCAAAGAAGTTCTTCTTTCTCAACATGAATATGAGCTCCCAGTTTTTGCTTCTTCTGCCAAACAAAACATTTCCCCACTTCATACTACGTCCAACAGCATCTGCCGATTCATTACAAATTCTCCTTTCTGTGGGCTGCATCACCCTAGAAAACTAAATGGCTGCCCATAAAACAAAGATATATAACCTATTTTTATTTTTATATTAACTCTACAAGCTACTCCCATCTCCAAACATTTACTCCCCTTCCAGTTAGACTTCATAAAAATATCCTCATACAACCTGAGATACTACTCAAGCTACACAGAGACTCATTACCCCTGGAACCAAATTTCACAGCACTGCATGTGTTTTATCCTCTCATTCACACCTACTCTTTGACAAGCTCTCCCCTTCAGCATTAAGGAAATCAACACTTATTCCAAATTTACAATACAACTTGAAAATCATTTCTTCATCCAAGCCAAATGCTCCTGCTTCAACACGGGGCATGTCAACCTATCTCCTTTCTAAGTCTCACCTCTTCTCACTAGAATGTATATACACAGTTATTTGTATGTAGTAAGTCTGAACTACTCTATTACTGCTTACATTTCTGTATTTTTTGTTTGTGAAATGTTTTGTATTTTACCTGGGCTGAACTTGAAATTGGTCAGAATTGATTAGTGCACTACCCTGGTATGAAAAAAAAATAAACAAACTGTTTTCTGAAATGTCTTCTCACATTTTTTCACTGCATCTCCCGTGGAGTACTAATCCATACTCACAAATATTCAGTCTTTTCAGGCCGCCATAGGAAGAGGAAGCCCTGCACCAGTTGACTAAATCATATGTACTCTCTCTATCTCTTTATATATATATATATATATATATATAAGTAATGTGTTCCTCTCAGACACCAATAACCAACTAAGAAGTGGCATTTTTATAGGTTCGTAGGTGTGTACTAGGCTAATGGCCCTGGGGCCTTTACAAGCCTGGCCATAGGATTACCTTGGCATTGTGCACCCAGCCTTGGCTCCCAGTGCCTCTGTCGAGAAGAGCCACTGGAGTTATCCCCAGAGTGAATTTTCTATTCCCCATCCACTCATCAAGATTTCTCTTGAAGAGGGTCAGTGAGGTGCTCTGCTTGACATGTATGGGAAGTCAATTCCATAGCATGGGCAGTCTCTGTCCTTCCCTACATTCTGTTGATTGTAGTAATGAGGTTGAGGTCTCTGGAGCATGTTGTGCGGAGAGATTGGGATTTCTTTAGATGTAACATTTCTAACAGAGCTGGGTCAGACATGGTTTTGTAAGTCAAGCAGAGATCACCTCCAAGTAGGCGATGTGAGACAGAGAATAGTTGGAGTTTTTTTGAGTCTGTCCATATAGGACAAGTGTTTAAGGCCTAGGATCCTCTTTGTGAGGTACTGTTGCGGCCTCTCCAGTTGTTGCAGGTGTCTTATGCCCATAGGGAGTGCATTTATTGTTTAGGCCCTTCTCATTTTGAAACTCCTTGTACAATTTGTGCTGACTTTAACACCAGAGCTATCAGCAACCAATGCAACAAATTGGTGCTTAAGGGCCTTATTTCTGCTTCTGCTCCTCCTTCTGCTTTTCTGCTTCAGAGGCTGAAACTCCCTCACAGAAGTCTAAGTCTACAGAGCCCAGTGAGCATTGAAAGCCCTGTCCTGTGAGGTCTCCCAAATCTGCTCCGACATCAGAACCTCCAGCTAAAATCTTCCAGCACTCTGATCCAAAGTCCACAGATACTATGCCTTCAATGTCAAAGTCTCCTGTGCTCCAAATTCTTCTTTTTTTTTCTGGATCTGGTATCTCCAAGACTGAGGTCTCATTTCTTACAAGAGATACCAAGAAAGTTTCTCAACCCATTTCCACTTCCTCTTCAATCAGGTCCTCCCAGAGCCTTTTAGAGGCAGAGGTGGATAGCATGATGAGAAAATTTCTCAGAACACAAGTCCAGATGTGGGTCGTACCAGCTCTGTCTCCGTCGGATCCCTGACCCTTAAACCTCATTCACATACCATGCTTTCTCCTTCTCCGATCTGACATTCTGTTTTGGAGCCCTCAGATCTGAGATCTCCAAGTTGGATTCGAAGATGCTTTTATCTTCAACTCTACTTCTGTGACCCATTCAACTCTGACTCCATTTGAGCTGGACATGTCTTGGAGCCGAAAAGTCGGTGTCTGATCCAAGGGAATGTCTTTGACTCCAAAGTTTTCAGAGCCATTGCTTCCCCTCGGAACCTCGACATGGGACAGCTTGGCTCCTTCTCCTCCCTTGGAGTGGGAGATTGGGGAAGGTCCCAGTTTGCATGATCCAAGAGCTTCAACTTTGACTGGTTGACCACAGCTTCTCATAGTCCCTCGCCATTTGAAGTGATGGAGAGGGTTTTCTCCCACCCAAGAGATGTTTAGACTCTTACCTCTTCTGATCCAATCCCTGTCCCCCCCTTCAGACCTGTTTGAGTCTATTCATCCTACTTCACAGGGACAGTCAGCCTGTAAGAGCTTCCAGGCAGTTCCAATTTGGGAATCCTCACTTCTTCCAGTACTTTTCCAGAATACTGCACTGAAGAGGTCCTCTGAAAGAGGTTGTGCAAAAGGAGGCACTTAGATTCCCCTTAGGAATCTTTGACTGAAGAATCCAATTTTGATGAGGAGGAAAGGTCCCCAAGATCTCCACTAGAAGACATATCCTTCAGAGACATTCCAGCAATCCTGTGCCATGAAGGTGGTTGGTCCTCCAAAACCTCTAACCAGGAGGAATCTGCGTTCCTAGAAGTCTTCAGGTCTGGCCCATCTACGTCTTGGGTTATACCCCCCGGCAGATGAGCTTATAGATCTTGTCTCCCGCTGGCCATGGTAGGCATTGGATACAATAGAACTGATTCCAGTGCATCCGGATAAAATCCTTAGAGCTTCAAAAGATCGTTTTGGAGTAAGCGAATCCCCATAGATGCCATGGTTGTAGCTGTCACTAAAACAGAGCTGGCTGAGCAGCACTCCTCTGTCCACCCTGCCCCAGTAAAGAATCTAGGACATTGGACAGGTATGGGAAGTGAGTTTATGCCTCAATGACCTTTGCTTTATTGGTCACTAAATTATATGGCACACTTCACTAGATTACATATTCCTTAATCAAGGAACTCTCTACCTCTACCCCCTGGGTCCTTGTTGATGGAGGAAGAGAAGTTTTTTCCTTTCGACTGGCCACCCTACAATCAATCTTCAATGCATCAGTTCCTCACGGGCCACAGGTTCATGCATAGCCATTAGGAGACATGCCTGGATGCGATTGTGTGATTTTTGCAGAGCTCTTCGATGGATTCTCTCTGTTTGGCCCAACCATTAAAGAAACACTTTTCCACAGTAAGCAGGATGGAAAGACCTTGCCTGATGTGGTAAACTGTTTTTCTACCCTGCAGAGTCCAATTTTCTAGGAGTCAACACGATGGTAAGAAGATGTGGTTCCAGATGTCTCCAGGACCTTGTAAGGATCACATGGAAATCTTTCTTCCAGAGGCAGAGGGGGAATAATAACTGAAGACACCGCCCACATGGCAGAGGGGGTCCTCAAAACCAGGGCTTCCGAAATTCCTTCTCGGATAGACCCTTTCAGCACTCTTGAAGGATTGCCTGACTGTTCTTCTCTGGAGACAGTCAGGGGGTGCTTATCTTTGCACTCAGAAGCCTGGACACCCATCACAAAAGATACGTGGGTGCAAAGAATAGCACCCAGATGATATTTCATCCCCTTTTACAAATTCCCTCCATGAAAAGAAAACTGCCCCCCAAAGTTCCACCCAGTCAGTGGGAGTTAGCAGCTCTGGAGATTCAAAAGCTGCTAGACAAGAGAGTCATCCAAGAGGTCTCATCAGACCAAAGAGGATCCAGACTCTACTCAAAGTTCTTTTTGGTGCCAAAGAAAACAGGGGGACCTGAGACCTATCCTGCATCTCCGTTATTTTATCCAGTTTGTAAAGAACTCCAAGTTCCGGATGGTCATGGTTCAGTCCATTCTGCTTCTGTTACAGAAGAACGACTGGATATGCTCAGCAGATCTTCAAGATGTGCAGTATCACATCAAAATGAACAGGTGATCTCGAAGATACCTACGCTTCTGGCAGGAGCTAGCCATTATCAATTCAGAGCCTTGCCCTTCAGCCTCACCACAGCCCCCAGGGTGTTCATCAGATGTTTGACAGTGGTAGCAGCTCATCTAAGAGTATATGGATTCAGAGTGTTTCTATATCTAGATTACTGGCTCCTCACCACATCAACCAGGCATCTCCTAGTAAAAGCCAGGGATTGCTTACTCTGATTATCTCAAGCCCTGGGAATCACAATCAATCTTTTAAAGTCCCACCTTCAGCCAGTTCAAGTCTTGGAGTTTATAGGGGCTTGGCTAGTCACAGACAGTTGTCTCACTCTCCAACCACAGATCAGAATTTTTGACTTAAGATTGCATGTCAGACAGGTTCTTTCTCACCCCTTTCCCTCAGCAAAAATGGTTCTCAAAGCCCTAGAATCAATGGCTGCAACTATTACCATCATACCTACTGCTCATCTTCACGTGCATATTCTCCAGTGAACTGTAGCAGTTCAGTCGTCCATTCTTTGACAGCCCCTTCAACATCGTATAAAACTAACTCGAGTCTGCAAGGACTCTCTACTATCGTGTATTTAGTCCTATCAGGTTTGTCAAGGACAACGTCCCTTTATCCTTCCTCCCCGAAACAGCACATTGACCATGGATGCCTCCCAGTTGTGGTGGTGGTGGTGGGGGCCAGTTCTTGAGATGGACTGTTCAAGGCATGTAGTCCCCAGAAGGGACCAAATTGCATATAAATGTCTTAGAGATGAGAGTGGTCCTTTTAGTATTGCATGGCTTTTGGAAGTCTTCCTGTAAGGGCATTTGCTATCCAAATGGACACCTTATCAGTAGTTTGGCATATCAGCAAACAAGGGGGAGCCAGATCTTATGCCAAGAAGCAATGAGGATGTGGCAATGGGCAATATCATTCAACTGCTTTCTTTAGCAACGCACATACCGGGGAAATTCAGAGTTCTAGCAGACAAGCTTAGCAGGACTCTCCTGATGCCTCACAAGTGGTCTGTCAATCAATCGGTGGCAAATCTGATCTTCCTGAAATGGGGTTAGCATTAATGTAATCTATTCGGCCTTCCCCTCAACAACAAATGCAGCTGGTTATTTGCCCAAATTCCTGCTCAGGGACAGTCACCGAGAGTTGCTGTAGTCCTTGTTTGGCTCTCTGGTGTTCTATATGCTTATCCTTCTCTACGTCTAATCCCCAAATTCCTTCAGAAAGCACTCCAGTTGAGCAAAGTAATCCCCTTTCCCCCTTCTGGCCTCAGCAAGTATGGTTCCCCTTCCTGTGGTCTCACTTACTATGTCCACTTTGGACACTGGACCCCCCAGTCCAGACCTTCTTTGATACCTGTCAGGAATGATTCATCCAGACATTACAGGTCTCAGATTGACCGCAGGGTCTCTCCAGGTCTGATGATGGGTAAACATTCCAGGCTTTCCTCTCCTGTTTGCCAAATTTTATTCTCATCTCAGAAACCCTCTACAAGAAAGTTTGACAAGAGTAAATGGAAGAGCTTTTCCCTTTGGGCACAGCAGAAACTGATCCTTTCACCGCTACAATTCCCACTGTTTTAGATTTTTTTAGTCTTTCAAAGTGGTGCTAGTTTCTGGACAATCAGAGTTCAGTTGACAGGCATCTCCAACTATCACATCAGAGATAATGCATCCCCCTTAGCCTCATCCAGACTATGTAAAATATTCCTCAAGAGTACCTTTTTACTGAGACCTTGAATAAAGGATCCCACTCCACCTTGGGATCTTACTTTTGTATTGCAGTTTGATATGTTCCTCCTTTGAACCTTCAGCTAAGGCGGATCTCAGATTTCTTTCTTGGAAGACCGTCTTTCTTGTGGCTATAACTTCTGCAAGGTGAGTCTCTGAACTACAAGCGCACTCTTCAAAACTGCCTTATTTAATTTTCCACAAAAGATCGGATTATTTTACATACTAATCCATCCTTTGTACCCACATTTGCCTCTGAAGCAAACATCAATCAAGTGATACACTTGCCAGTTTTCTTTCCTAAATTTGACAACAAAGGGGGAGAGTACATGCTTCATCTTTTAGATGTACATAGGCAATTTCTTTTCTGTCGTCATAGGATGAAAGAATTTAGAAAAACTGACCGACTGTTTGTTTCCTTCTCCAACAGCAAATTTGGAAAACTAGTATCTAACACTGCACTAGCCAAATGGATAACAGATTGTATTTCTTATGTTTACTCTTCGATAGGTTTCACCTTGCCAAAACAATCAAAAGGACACTAAACTAGGTCTATGGCCATTTCAACTGCCTTTTGAGCCAGAGCTTCTATTGATGATATTTGTGCAGCTGCCACTTGGTCCAGTGTTCATACCTTTATTGTTCATTACAAGTTGGATATTCTCTCCAGAAACAGGGCTGCATTTGGTTCTGCAGTTCACCAGAATACCCTTCCATGAGGGCCAACCAAAGTTACTGTAGCTGTGGACTCTGTCCCATTCATTGATGAATGAATGAAAATGACAACATCAGATATAAAAGTTATGTACTCACCATAATTATGCATCTGTGGTATCTATTTTCATTCTTCCTCAACCTCTCCACCTTCCCCCATCCACATCTTTGGGAGTGACCTGATGAATCTTTTGTTAGGAACTGCAGCTTCTGTTTGAACCCCTCTTTTGTTGCCATACTATTTTTTGGTATTATTATTATTATTATTATGCTGTATATTTGGATAGTTATATAGTAGCAGCAGACTTGATCTGAGGTGGTACAGTGGTCAGGGGCATTATAGGTGAAGGGAGAAGCTTGAGAGTTGGATCCTAGAATCTAGTGGAAAAGCGGCTGAGTCAGCTCCGAGACCCATTTGTTGAGGAAGAATGAAAATGGACAATGCAGATGCATAGTTATGGTGAGGACATAACTTTCATTTTTACCCCTGTCTGTGGATTTAAGTATTGTATGATATTATCCACAAACAACACTATTTTTATGCTGCTATCCAGGCCAGTCAAATACACTAATCTCTGAGTCTGTGATTGTTTCTGCTAGGGTTCTGTGCAAAATGCAAATAAGATAGGAAAAAGTGGGCAACCCTGTCTGGTAACTGAACAATTCATACTGGCCTGATTTGTTCCCATTGACTTTAATAAGAGCCTGTGGACTGGAATGTACTTCTTGTCTCATAAACTTACCTGAAAATCCCATTTTCCTAAGAACTGCCAACAGATAATCCCAGTTAACCCTGTTGAATGTTTTCTTGGCTTCAAGACTCACTAACTGGAAAGAGGATTTTTCACTTTCTGCTTCTAGTTGTAACATTGTTATTGTATTGATAATATCAAATATTTGTCTCCCTTCCACAAAACCATATTGATCCTCGTCTGTTATCCGTGGGAGAAACTTAGATGTTAGCTACTAGGTACATAAATAGTTTGAGGTTGTGATTTTGTATGGAGGTAGGCCTTTGTAAATCTGGGTCCTAGAATCCTTTACTTCTTCACCACTGCTTTTTTCCATGCGTTTGGCACCCTCCCACCTTCTAGAATTTCATTAAACGAAAGTTCCTATACTTTGTACTTATTTCTCCCAGTTTCCATATCTCAACCGGTGTGTCATCCTCCACTGTTGTCTTTCTAGGGGTCTGTTGTGCTAAGAGTGTTTTACTTCTGTTGATACATGTCTTTCTCCCTAGCTCTAGCCTCTGCACCTCATTTAATCTGCTTATTTTGCATCCCTCTTAAAGCTGTTCATTTGGTCCCTATGAATTTCATACCATTCTCTTCCCATGTAGTTATTCATAAAAAGATGTAAAGATCTTTTAAGATGTCTTCCAGATATTTGGTGGTATTTCTTGGATTAAGGTTTCTTAATTTATGCACTGTCCTTTCCACTTCCTGCTAACTAGCTTTTTTAGCCAACATGATTTGTGATTTAGGGCTATTTTCTTAACAAATTGTTTTTAGTTATGTTTTCTTTTTAATTTCATATAGTCTAGCTATATAATCTTAATTATAATTTAATTTTTAGCCTGTTCCAAGAGTCTATTTTCATCTTCCATTAAATCCCCAAGTTATGTTGAAGATTTTGCCATATTCCTCTTGTTCAACTTCACTCTGATTTTAAATTCACTTTCAAAGTCTTCCCAGGATTTAGACAGATTTCTTCTACTTACAACAATTTTTTCAACAGCTCTTCCACTTATTGCTCTAATTCCAAGATCTAAATTTCTCCCTTTTGAGCAAGTTTATAGGACAATACCAAACTTTTATAAATATGTACATACAGTGGATATAAAAAGTTTACACACCCTTGTTAATGCCAGGTTTTTGTGATATAAAAAATGAGACCACAATAAATCAATTCAAAACTTTTCCCACCTTTAATGTGACCTATAACCTGTACAAGTCAATTGAAAAACAAACAAATCTGCTAGGGCAAACATATAAAAAAAATAAAAAATGTACAATAAGCTGGTTGCATAAGTGTGCACACCCTTAAACTAATACTTTGTTGATGCACCTTTTGATTTAATTACAGCATACAGTCATCTTGGGTACACACCTGCCATCAATTAAAGAGACTCTGATTAACCCCAAATAAAGTTCAGCTGTCCTAGTAGGATTTTCCTAACATTTACTTAGTTGCCTGCTAAAGCAAAAGCCATGGTTCGCAGAGAGCTTACTAAGCATCAAAGGGATCTCATTGTTGAAAGGTATCAGTCAGGAGAAGGGTACAAACAAATTTTCATAGCATTGGACATACCATGGAACACACTGAAGACAGTCATTAAAAAGTGGAGAAAATATGCGACAACAGTGACGTTTTAAAGAACTGGACATCCCTCTACAATTGATGAAAAGACAAGGTGAAAACTGGCCAGAGAGGCTGCCAAGACACCTACAGCAACACTGAAGGAGCTGCAGGAATTTCTGCCAAGTACTGGTTGTGTACTACATGCGACAACAATCTCCAGTATTTTCCATATGTCTGGGCTATGGGGTAGGGTTGCAAGACAGAAGCCTTTTCTTACACAGAAAAACATCCAGGCCCGGCTAAAATTTGCAAAACAATAAATAGTCTCCCAAAAGCATGTAATATAAGGTGAGGGATTAGTTGAGAAGGCAAGAAATGTGGAAAATGCATAAATATATTTGCAAGTATAGAAAACTCCTGGAAGAATCTCATGTTGATCAGGATCTAATGCAGGAATGGTTAAGGAGAGGCATATTCAAACCAAAAGATGAAAGGTTAATATTGGTGGCCAAAATAGAGGACTTGTGTACACGTTGGTTTCCAGAGTCCATTGAACATGTGGGAGAAACAGACAAGTGTAGGTTTTGTAAAACAGAACTAGAAACAGTTGCACACCTTGTTGCTGGTTGTGAGATACTAATGTCAGAAGGACTGTATACCGAAAGACATAATAATGTGGCAAGACCGTTGCACTGGGGATTGTACAAACATTACAGCATTGAAATATCCGAAAAACACTGGAAACATGAGCTGCAAAGTATCAGAAAATGAAGTCTACATCACATGGGATCAACCATTACCAGCAGTTCAAAATATAGATGTGAGAAAACTAGATACAGTAGTCCATGAAAAGAAGACAAAATTAGCATTGATAACTTGAAATCGCTACACCCATTGACTGTGGTGTCTTGCGTACAGAGAGAGACAAAGTCATAAAATATCAGGATTTGCAGGCAGAAATGAGAGCAATGTGGAAGAAAAAGATACCCAGGCAGTTCCAATAGTAGTAGGAGCAACAAGCCTTATAAAACATGAGCACAGAATTTTTATATGGTGGTAGTTTTGAAAGTACACCTTTTTGTGCTGGATACTTAGTGTAGTTAGAATATGAGCTAGTAGTAGTAGAGACTGTAATGTAGGTGTTGTGGGAGAACTATTTTCTAGTAGCATTGTTCAAGCTGTATTTGTGTGGAAGTTTACAGGTTAGTAAAGAGTGGCAAGGCATACAGTAGATTAGGTAGAAGGTAAGCTTTAGCAGTGGTTTCTCTGGTTCTCTCTGCTAGGTGTGGTTTTGTTCTGCATAAGGCCAAGCTTTTATTTTTTTAATAAGTTTGGAAGGGTAAGTTAAATTTCATGTCACCAATAGCGACTCCTAAAAGTTTGGTGTTAGAGACCTGTTCAGAGTGTTATTTAATAAAGTGATTTTTGGCAAGAGTTTCGGTTTGAGAGCATGTTTTATGGATAAAAATAGTAGTTTTGTTAAGTAGGAGTTGAGTTGTCTAGCCAGGATTCTTTAGATGTAAAATATTCTTAAATAATTTCTTGACTTTTTGTAGGTTTGATGCTGTGCAGATGAGTGTAGAGTCATCTGCGTATTGTATAAGAGTGGCATGTGTGAAAGCAGTGTGTAGATCATTTATAAATTTGTAAAACAGGAAGCGTCCAAGTATGGAACCTTGTGGCACTTCTGCAGTAATGGGTAGAGATGATGAGTATTCTTGCTACCATTTCACTGCTTGGAATCTATCTGATAGGCAGACGTTAAACCAGGAGAAGGAGGAGGGGGATAGACATAAGGAGGGAGAGTTTTAGTTCGTTTATGGTGTGAGATTGTGTCAAAGGCTTTGGACAGGTCTAGGAATAAGGATGGTATTATATTTTTGGTGTTTTTATTTTATTAATGGTATCAGCGAAGTGAAGTAGGGCGGCCACGGTGGTGCAGCGGTTAGTGTTGTCTCCTCATAGCAAGAGGTTCTCCGGTTCGATCCTTGGCTGGGGTGCCTTCTGGGTGGAGTTTGCATGTCCTCCCTGTGCTCACGTGGGTTTCCTCCGGGTGCTCTGGTTTCATCCCACATCCCAAAGACATGTTGTAGGTGGACTGGACACTCTAAATTGGCCGTAGGTGTGAGTGCGTGCATGTGCCTTCTGTGATAGGTTAGGCACTGGGCTGGCAACTCGGCATTGTAAAACTCTACTGCCAATTATGAGCAGACAGGTGATCCATTGTGGCGACCCCCTAACTGGGAAAAACCTGAAGAAGAAGGTTAGTGAAGTGAAGTAGAGCAGATGTGGTAACATGTTTGGGGTGAAAACCATGTTGTGTGGGAGGAGAGAAGATCGTTCATGGTTAGATATTGCAGTAACTGAGAACGGATAAACTTTTCCAATATTTTAGGCAATGGACTCAGAATGGCAGTTGGTCTGAAGTTGGAGTAGCTGGCAGAGTGCCTTCCTTTATGAAGAGGAAGAATGAATGTCTTCTAAATGGCTTGAACATGAGTTTCTAGAATGGAATTCTGCATTAGTATAGATATTTGATATGCTAGAGCTTCAGCTGCAATTAATAGAAATTCAAGAAGATTGTCTGCAGCGGAGATTGTAATATTTAGTTTTAGGAGATATTTTCTTAAAGTAGGGGTAGAAACCAGTTTGAGTGCAAAGGGGACTTCTGTGGTGTTTGGTTTGAGTTTGGGGTTGTCTTTGATAAGGGAGGCTGCAGTTTGAAGGAAGTAGTAGTTAATGTTATTAGTCATGAAGGGTCTACTGGGGAGTTGAGGGAGTTGTTAACATGGGGGCTGAGTTCAGTAAGTTTGGAGTGAGGACCAGAATATTTTAGGATTATTTTGCTTTTTAGATTAATATTGTTTTGAAATAGCAAAATTGTGTTATGCATAATTTGCATTGATTCAGCTCTATAACAAAACAGTATGCTATTCCCTTTTGCCATGCATCATTGAAAAGCTCTTGAGCTGGTAAACAATTTCCTCACTGATGTCTTGGTTGTGTCTTGCACACTTACAGAGATATGGCTCTTTGACCATAACACTAGTATTTTTTGTTAAAACAAAATAGTTTTCTTTCATAAATATGCAGTATAAAATTGGCATGTACAGACCTTTTGTACTAACACCAGTGTATAGACCATTGTT
The DNA here is from genome assembly GCF_019279795.1 of Protopterus annectens. Lineage (NCBI taxonomy): Eukaryota > Metazoa > Chordata > Ceratodontiformes > Protopteridae > Protopterus > Protopterus annectens. The sequence goes on from NC_056741.1 coordinate 1,385,712,646, forward strand.
TAACAACAATCCGTCATATTTTACATCATTTCAAACTCACCATTTATCAGATATAAATCTAATGAAGTGTGTTTTCAGTGGTGGATTTTGGAGAAAAGCTCTCAGGAAGTAAGTGGTTTCTTGGCTTATAAAATATTGGGGGAAACAAAGGTGTTAGTTAGCCTCCTGCTGCTCAGGATTCAATGAGTTAAGAATGTAGCCATGAGTGGTGCTGTTTTAGTGAAGTACATATTGGTGATCATGAACTCGAAGGAAGTTTATTTATGTCTCAGGTGATTTTGTTTTCCACAGGAGCAGTCCCTGCTTCAGCCTCCAACTCTGCAGTTGCTGAATGGAATGGGGCCTCTTGGTCGCAGAGCATCAGATGGAGGGGCAAACATCCAACTCCATGCACAGCAGTTACTGAAGCGTCCCCGCGGGCCCTCCCCACTTGTTACTATGACACCAGTAAGTAAAGCATGGGACTTGTTTCTATATGTATCAGATTGTGGCATGCTTTTGAGCTACTACACTTTGTAATGCTATGCATATTTTAAAATGATGAGCAGTTGTGTGAGTAGAGGGCAGTGAGGTTTGTCTGTCTGATGCAGTCTTATGAATGCAAACCATACAGTATTGTCCATTTTTCAGCTACTCATGCCCAAGTAGTGCAAAGCTCCCTTTTAGAATAGATTTCATAGATATATCATTATATAATAGTTATGTATGTAATATATATAATATATTAATGTATGTAATGTGTTTGTAGACAAAAGTAGCAGATCAGATGAATCTTGGGTCAGGGAATTTGCCCTTTTCCCAGGAATTATGCAATCACAGAGTTAGAATGTATAGTTAGTTTAAATGTTTTTTTCATGCACAGAGATTGATGCTTGGTGCATGCATAATAGTGTGTTTACGTGAATAATGTCAGTCATTTTATGTTGACATTGTTCATGTTTTTTTTTTCTTTTGAGGGAGGCTTCACATTTTATTTTATGACTGAAATTAACTTTTTCTGTAAGAATACTATTTCTAAGCCAGGAACGTGTTTTTATAGTCTGTCACTTGAATTTTATTCACTTCTTGCTATGAGCATTATTTTTTGTATTTGAGGAAAAAAAATTATTAAAACTAAATTAAAGTTTGTTTTTCATTTCTAAAACTTGTATTAATATACTTTTGGGGCTGGGTAAGTGTTGTGTTTTTCACTGTGTGTTTGATGGGAAAATTTGACTTTTTAATACTTAACCAGTTTCACTGACTACTGCTGCCAGGCTTCCCATGATTCAGGCATCTTTTGCAGCTTCACCATGGAACAACCTGATGGTTCCTTGATTCTTCCTTCTTCCAGACACAAAAAGGAAAACATTTCCAAGTGTTCTTTCCCCTTTCAGCAAGCTACTAAATTGCCTCAGCTGCAGATGGGTCACTGTGTTGTGGCCATTTCTGGTTCCTCAGACCATTCATCTTTTTCCTTGGCTCCTTCTGGTGTAGTCCTTCAAGTTAGACATGCCCTCTGTGGCTGTTGGATTGCCCTGTGTGGGCAAAAGAGAACCACTTTTGTTAGTCTGTGAGGGAGGAATAAGGAATTCCTGTCTGCTTAGCTAGACTGTGATGCCTTTCCATTTGGGAAGTTTTACCTATCAAAAGTAGGAGAGCTTCTATAGAAATTACTGCCAAGAAGTTGGATATTTAATGTTGTGTTGTCCCTGTCTCGCCTTCCTTCTTGTTGGTTGGGTTTGAAGCCGATCTTCGGCTCCGACTCGGCCGCATTCTAAAGCTCGAGAGCTTCCACTGGCTCGAAGCTAGACCCTATCCCATCATGTCTAGCGAGAGTTGCCCAGATCTCATTTGCCGCTTGAAGCTTCGAGATTGCTGGAGACTGGCTCAGGCTAAGTTTTCGATTTTTTTCTTCTATTTTTTGCTTAAATATCGTAAAATTTTTACAGTGAAGTCTTTACTGTAGATTAGTAGTTAGTGTTTATTCTTAGGATTCTACCTATCTCCGTTTGGTTGTTGTTCAGGCTGTCGTTTTTCCTTCAGGCCTACTACCTCCCACTTATGAATCCATTTTTAGTTAGAGGATTCACCTTTTGCTTTTGGCCTGTTTCAGTTAGAGGGTTTCCCCTTATTCCCTCCTTCTCCTCTTTTCAGCGTAAGGAGTTAGCCGTTTAAGTTAGAGGCTCTCCTTGGTTGGGGGAGTTGTGGTTTAACTTAGAGGCTCTCCCCTTCCATTACCTTCTGTTAAAAAAAAAAAATTGGATATAGTGCTATTGTTGTTGTGGAATGTTATATTTCTTCCTTTTTTGCTACTTGTAGCTGTGGTTTTGTTGTGCTTGTTGCTATTTGTACTACTCAGATATGTCCAAAGAAGATCCAAAGAAATCAAAATCTTCTGGATTCAAAAAGCTCCCAAAAAATGTCCCTGACTGGTGGACATACTAGCTGTGTTTATTGCCTGGGAACGGTACACCTGCAGGATTCGTGTTCCATTTGTCATGGATTCAGAGCTAGAGTCTTGCAGGAGTGTAAGAACGAACTCATTTTGAGAGGTTTATTAAAAGGGCCTTTTGAAGCATCCGTGGAAGGGAATCAGGCAAGAAAACCAGACATATCCTCTAAACTGACTTCTTCGTCGGTTCCGACCTCGGAGCCGTTGAAGCAGAAAGACCAAATCTTCCAGTTCGTCGGATCCGAAACCTCTCTAGTCCAACAAGACTTTATCTCCTGCTGTTCCATCAGTGTCCTCGGAACCATCTAGGAGTCACCAAAGAACAAGGTTTCCTTCTTATCGAGCTCAGCCCATATGGATGTATAGCCGAATATACAACCTCCCAGATCGTCTGTTCATCCTTCGACTCACTTGAGCTCAGAGCTGGAGTGCATAGAAGTCATTGTGGTGGAACCGTCAGTTCTGAAAACCTCCGGTCTCTCAGTCCCGACATCTGCTCTGATCTCCTCGATACCCCCTTCTATCGAGGGACCTGGGAGCCGACACTCCCTAGTCGGCTCCCAAGGGGGGGTGTGGCATCAGACCCTTGTCTGACCCTACTGTCCCTCTTGGAGCTTCAGCGCAGGTGAGCTCGGCTCCCACATCAGCTTCGTAGCCGTCACCCTCGGTGCATGAGAGGTCTCTCAACTCTTTGGAGCCAGGGACCCTCTTGGGCCGGGATTGTGGTGCCTTTGAGGTGATGAGTGTGCTGTCCTTTGACAGCTCCACCCTCGGCTTCAGCTACTCCATCCCCTATGGGAGCCAGTGTCTTCATTCTCACCACCCCTCCATTCTAAGCGTAGGGAACCAGTGCCCCAGGATGCCCCATTGGGTGACCCCCTCCCTTCTGAAACCTCCCCAGAGCACCCCACTGAGGAGGTCCCTTGGAAGAGTACATGTAAGAGGAAGCATTTGGACTCCCCTGAGTCGGTGACGTCAGGCACGGACTTGGAGGGGTCCCCACAGTCCCCCTCTGAGGATGTCTCATTCTTGGACATCCTGGAAATCCTCAAGCAAAGGGGTGGCTGGAAGTCCCTTTCCCCTTCTGAAGATGAGTCCGTGTACCTGGGCGTATTTGGTCCCCAACCCTCCACATCTTGGGTGTCTCCGCACTTGGACCCGCTGCTAGGGGTAGTAAGTCGAAAGGCATGGAGCTCCCCTGAATTGATGGAACCAGTTCTGCGGAGGCCCAATAAGTTCATAACTGCACCAGACAAATCTTTCCTGACCAAAGTTGGTGCTATGGTAGTGGCGGCGGCCACAAAGATGGAATTAGCAGAAACCTCTACTTCAGTCCATCTGCCGAATGAAGAGTCCCGTACGATGGACAGATACGGGAAGCATGTCTTTTCTTCAGCAGTCTTAGGTCACTAAATTATTTTTCCCATTTCACCCGTCTCCAGAGGGATCTCTTGAAAGAGCTAGGAGATACCCTACAGGATCCTACAGCTGCAGGAGCTACAGATAGAACTTCTTCTCAGCTTGCGACCTTATCTTCTGTAGTTAACTCCTCCATGCGGCTTATTTCCTATGCAGCTGATGGAGTGAGCAGGGCAGCAGGCACAGGAGTTGCCTTATGGAGACATTCCTGGATGTGCCTTTGTCAGTTTGCAGAGCCCTTCAAGTCCTCCTTTACCAACGCCCCTTTTGATAGCTCGTTGTTGTTCGGGCCCAAGGTAAAAGAGACTTTGACCAGCTGTGAGCAGGATGGCAAGACTCTCTCTGCAGTGGGAGTACATTTGTCCGCGCCTACTAGACCTTATCTCAAAGGTCAGAAAGGCGAGAAAATGTGGTTCCGGAAATCCCAGGGAGCTTTTCCTGATGCACGTGGTGATTTTTCCCTCAGGGGCAGAGGGGGGACTAATAATGGGAGACACAGCCCTTGTGGCAGAGAGGGTCCGCAGAGTCAAGGCGACAGAGATACATTCTCTAGTAGGCCCTTCTAGTGCTCCTGAAAGGAGGCCCGTCTGTCCACCTCTGGAGGCAGTCGGGGTCAGATTGTCACTGTACCCAGATGCCTGGGAAAGTATCACAAAAGGCACATGGGTACAGTCAGTCATATCCAGGGGATACAGTATTCCTTTCTCCATGCCACCTCTCCCCAGAAAACGAAAATCCATCCCAGATATGCCACCCAATCTAAGGGAACAAGCAACCCTAGAAGTTCAAAAGCTGCTAAGAAAATGAGTTATCCAAGAAGTCCTCGCAGACCAAATCAGATCCGGAACTTACTGAAGGTTCTTTTTAGTACCAAAGAAAACTGGGTCTGGAGGCCCATTTTGGATCTCAGCAGACTCAAAATGTCTGTTAAGAAGAGAAAGTTCCGGTTAGTGACACTGCAGTCCTTACTTCCCTTCCTGGGAAAGGACAATTGGATGTGCTCCATCAATCTACAAGATGCGTACTACCATATCAAGATGGACAGGTGATCCAGGAGATTTCTACGCTTCCGGCTGGGAGCCAGTCACTACCAGTTCAGAGCTGTGCCTTTTGACCTCACCACAGCCCCCAGGGTGTTCACCAGATTCATGGTAGTAGTCACGGCTCATCTGAGCCATCTAGGATTCCGGGTGTTTCCATATCTAGATGACTAGCTCCTTACCACCACCAAGCATCGACTAACCGAGGCAAGGGATACCACAGTCCACCTCTGCTCTCAGCTAGGCATCACTATAAATTATGAAAAGTCTGCCTTGTTGCCCTGTCAATATATTACATTTGTAGGGCAGATTTAGATACCAAAGACATGATAGAAAAATTGCCTCAGGAGAGGGTGTCTGCCATTCAACATTAGGTTGCAATCTTAATCAGGAGGGAAAAGACTCAAGCAAGATTTGTTCTAAAAGTCCTAGGCTTAATGGTGGCAGCAATAACACTAATTCCCTTGATGCACTTCCACATGAGGTTATTACAGTACCTCCTGTTTGCTCAGTGGTCCATGCACAATCTGACCATGTCCCACGAAATTCTTATCACGGAGAGCTGCAAGAAGGACCTAAAATGGTGGCTTCAGTCTACGCAGCTGACAATTGGCAGACTGTTTGTCCTCCCCCAACCAGTGGCCACAGTGACCACAGACGCTTCCCAGATAGGGTGTGGGGGGCATTATCTGGGACAGACTGTTCATGGGACTTGGCAACAACACGAATACCACTTGCACATCAGTGCCCTAGAGATGAGCGTGGTGCTCCTGGCATTACAAGCACTGCACAGCTTTCTACTCACGGGTACAATTGCTGTTCAGATGGACAACATGTCAGTAGTATGGTATATCAACAAGCAAGGCAGAATCAGATCCTGCCCCTTGTGTCAAAAGGCTCTAAGAGTGTGGCAGTGGGCAATGTCTTCCCAATGCTTCCTGATTGCGACGCACATTCCGGGGAAATCCAACGTGATAGCAGACAAGCTTAGCAAGGACTATCCTTATGCGTCACTATTGGTCCCTGAAGAAGGATATTGCAAACCAGATTTTTCGCAAGTGGGGCCAGCCTTGCTGCAACCTTTTTGCCACCTCCATCAATGCCAAATGCAGCAGCTATTTTGCCCTGGTCCCCGCACCGGGACAATCACCCAGTGATGCACTTTTTCCCGATTAGCCCCTGGGACTTCTGTATGCTTTTCCCCCGTTCCCTGATACCCAAGGTTCTTCAGAAAGCAAAATCATTAGGTTGCAAGCTAATACTTATTGCCCATTACTGGCCTCGTCAAATCTAGTTCCTGTTTCTATGGCCCCATCTTCAGGATGAGCCTTGGATCCTGGACCCAGTTCCAGATCTGCTGGTGCATCAAGTCAGGCACACTCCACCTTTCCTTACAGACCCTCAAGCTGACAGCTTGGTTCCTCCTCTTCCCATCTTACCCAGGCTTCCTGACCTCTCTCCCCTGCAGTACAACATATTCTGATTTCCTCTCAAGTCCTCAACGAGACAACTTTATACTAGCAAATGGAAACGTTTCTCTTGTTGGGAAGCCAAAAATAGTATTATTGATCTTCGTGTTTCACTGTTGCAGTCATTACCTTTGGGTAATCTGCTGGCAGGTTGCCCTCAGTCGGCCTGAATTCCAAAGTCTTGGGTCCTGCGTCAGTTGCTGTCTCCTCTTCCATGACGTCAGGTCGTCAGGGGTATAAAACATGCAGTCGACGCCATTTTCTTTAGTCTTTCTTGCTGCACGGTGCCCGAAGCAGAAGCATTTCGCAAGTGCCGGTCGGCCAACTACTGAAATACTCGAGTTTGAGTTTCAGAACCGAAGTCTTCACTAAAGCTAAGTACCCCGTTGGGAAAACTTTTTTCTTGCTTTTTACCGATGTCAGAAAAAGTTAATAATTGTATTACTTGTGGGAAGCAAATACCTCATAAGGATTTCCATTTATACTGTATTCCTTGCCTTGGCCCTGATCAGAACATGCCTGGCTGTCGGTTTTGTGCTAGATTTAACCAACGCACTATTAAGCGTCTGTATATTTTTGCATCAAAGTATTTTGGAAACGGATTTAACTACCCAGAAATGTCATCGGATAGCAATCCGACTGCCGGAGTACATAAAAAATGCAAAGAAAAAGACAGAGAAAGGCAGTCAAGATCCAAAACCGACGACGAAGCTTCTCCTAAGCCAGTCGCCGGTTCGCCGGTACTCAGTGAGGCGCTTTCGCAGCCCCTGATACCTGTACCTTCGAGTCGCAGGCCTCTACTGACACCCATGTGGAGTCCGGCATGTCGCAAGATACTCAAGGTATTGGACCAACGGATGTATCTCCCTCGGATGGGTCCGGAGCCGCTGAGTAGGCACCGGCTTCTGAGGGTGTATTCAGACCTCAACATCTGTATATCAAACCGACAACAGCTGCAAAGCCAAAGGCAAAAGCATCTTCTAAAACTAAAAAAAATGATGCATGAGCCACGTGCACAGGCCTCTATGCCTAAAAAACAGATGATAAAAATGGGTGAAGACCTTATTACCTTGATCAGGGGTACCCATCCCGCTCCAGATAAGAGGCTTAGGCAAGACACTGATTATGAATCTTCAGATCAGGTTTCTATTTCTTCTGATTCCTCTTCTGATCAGGAATTTATCTATACCTCCCTATGAGGATTCTGATGCTGAGGAGTCTATTCCATCCGCATCTCCTCCTGAGGATTATTCATTTGGAGAAACCTTGCATACTTTGAGGGAGCATTTTCACTCGGTGAGTCAGGGCTTCCCAGAATCAAAAAATAGGCTCAGGGATTTCCTTCTTCTTCCTCAGCACAGGCCTTTAGCCATTCCCCCTGTCTTAGACATTGTGGATGATGCGTTTTCGGAGTCGAGCTTGACCTCTGACTCCTTACCTCCGGCTCCCAGTAAGCCTGACAGATATTACAGGGTCTCTGACTCACATAAATTTTTATTTAGAAACCCTGCTGCTGATCCTGAAACTATTTCACAGGGTCCTAAGGGAGTTAAGGCCTCAACAGCAAAAAATCCTACCCCCTCTGGCAGAGATTCTAGAGCACTGGACATATGGGGAAAAAGGTTTATACATCCGCAACCTTGGCAATCAGGGCCTTAAACTGTCAATTTCATATGCTTAAGTACCAACCACGTTATGGGATTGCTGAAACAGAAAATTATGTTGATTTCAGAATGTGCAGAAAATAAAGAATTGCAGGAATTATTGCATGCAGCTGAACAAGTTGGAAAGCATACTTTGCAATGTGGATGTTCTTCATCTCACATTGCTGCAGTCCTTACACTTGGGTATTCCGCTGTCCTCAGTCGGCCCGAATATCAAAGTATAAGGCTGACGTCGGTCAGGGCGCATTTGACTGACGTCAGGACGTCAGGGTACAAATGCGCATGACCGACGTCATATCCTCAGTCTTTTTTGCCGCATGGTCCGATGCAGAAGCAGTGTTGCAAGTGCCGGTTGGCGTTCTGAGATTTTTCGATTTAGAAGTTTCAGACCGAGTTCAAAGTTGGCTAAGTACCCGCTAGAATATTTTAGTTTTTTCTTGCCTCAGTCATTTACCGGATGTCAGAAAAAGTTAATAATTGCATTTCTTGTGGGAAACAGGTACCGCATAAAGATTATCATACTTTGTGTATTCCTTGCTTAGGGCCTGAGCACGACGTTGTTGGCTGTTGCTCTTGTGCTAGATTTAATAAACGCACTATTAAAAGAAGGTTGGATTGTGTGAGGTTAGTCTTTGGGAAGCGGTGTAACTATAAAATGCCGTCGGATGCTCCGACGCCCGCTTCTTCAAAGAAGCGCAAGGACAAGCCAGCTAAGCCTAGGCTAGACGAACCGGCTCTACCAGAGGCCGGTTCTTTAGAGGTGTCGGTGGAGCCGTGGCTCCACCGGAGGTTTCTTTGTGTTCCCAGGGGAAACCTTGTTATTGCAAGATGTGGCCTCTCAGGAGACTAGTCAGGCTGAGGGACTTCTCAGG